>NC_031768.1:76742992-76909552 GCF_001522545.3 Parus major | reverse complement strand
CGGCGCGGAGAAACCCCCGGCGGACCGAAAATCTCGTAGGGTAGCTGGAGTGGGTTTGTTGGGGTTTTTCTCTCTCTCTCTCTCTCTCTCTCTTTTTTTTTTTTTTTTTTTTTTTTTAAAGTCTTTAGTAAATGTGCAAATAAAGAGCCGGGGAAGGAGGAGAAAGAGGAGGAGGGTCGGGTTAGTTCAGTCTTTGTGCTTTCTCGTTTCTCTCGCCCGCTCGTTGCTGGCCACTCTGCGGCGTGGTGACTGTGTCCGGCTGGCTGCCGCTAAACTGTAGTTCCTCTAAAAATCAGAGAGACAGATCCCCCGGTCCGGAACAATGTCAGTCAGGCAGTGGACTTCCAAACCACGCTTCGCCTTCACTTAATTCAGGCACTGGATAAATCCGTATTGCTTTCAGCGCTCATCTCCCCCCTTAGTATATTAAGCAGCAAGCTACGGACCCAGGCAAAGAACTCCTCTCGCGTACTTTCCCTTTTACTCCCAGATATTGAACAGTTTCAAGTACAGTTTCAAGAAAAGCACGGAGGAGGGGGGAGAAGGGGAAGAGGAAAAAAAAAACCCAAACAAGCAACCCAGCCCCTCTTCAGACAGTAATTACAAACGGAGAGTTGCACTTACAAACTTCCAGTATTTTGCCCCCAGAACAGTCCAGCAGCCACTTTTCCTTTGTGTTTTTGTATATTCCATGCCCGCTCCGGCGGGCGGGTGTTTGCCGGTGGGCTGTCGGCGCTGCCGGTGCCGGAGCTGCCCGCGGCCCCTCCGTGCGGCGCGGCGGGGCGCGGAGCGGAGCGGGGGCGGGAGGCGGGTGTCACCGACAGGGAGCGCGGCCGGGGACGCGGCGCCCGGGAGGCCGGGGCGAGGCGCGGAGCCTCCCAGCGGCCACCGAGGGGAGTCGGGCCGCTGCCGCTCCCCGGGAGGTATGTGCATGGGAGGAAGCCGAGGAAATCCCCTCTCCCCTCCTCGCCCTCTACCTGGGTGCCGGGCCGGGCGCGGAGCAGCTGCCGAGGAGCGCAGCCTCTGCCTCCTCCCCCGGCGACGAGACCTTCAGCCGAGTACGAGGGAGTTCTCAAATAAATCACGGCGCTGCGCTCCTCTACCAGCTGGATTTCTCTGGAACAGACGGTATAAGAACAAGCAGTGCGTTCTAGGGCGCTCGCATGCACGGGACGAGTGCACGACACGAGGTCAGGCTCGGGATGTGGGAGCTCTGCCGCTGACAAGGAGCTTCTTGGGTGTCCGGGGCAAGTCACGTAGCGCCTGCACTGTGGTTCCTCCCCGGGAAAGCCGCAGGCTTAGTGCTTCTCTCGCCCGGCTCCTCTGTTTAGAGCAGCGCAATTTTAGACGACGAGATCCGGCCTCTGGAACTGGCCTTGCTGCAACTGGCAGCCGTCAGGTTCTACGTGCTGTTGTAGGTGAGCTGTAAAGGAGGATGCAGAAATAGCTGGGAGCTGGCCGGCTTTATTAAAGCAACATGCTGTTGTACTACTGTGGCTGCATTAGCCAAATTCCCAAATACCTCTGTGAATAAAAATGGCCCCCAAGCACGCAGAGACACATCCCCGATGGAAAACCTCCAAGGTCTTTTGGGATTGTACAGCCCTCAGTAGATGGGTGCGTTATCTCTTTCAGTGCTGCAACGGGTCCAGTCAGAAAAATACACAAATTTCATCTCAGCATACTAAGACCATTAAGCTGAATATGAGGAGGAGCCAACAATAACACTCTCAGGTGTTTTTATCCCCTTCCAAGGTCATGCAAATAAATACTTTGAATGCCAGTGATGAAGCGACACATTCCTGGGAAATCCCCCAGAATATAAAAGATACGCAGCATTAGACATATGGGAAATATAAAAGCCCCCACTTTCATGATGCCCATCTCCTTCACGTGGCAACAAACATGAGGGTTTATTGCAAGATGTGGGTTTCCAAGTTCTGGCTTGGTGAGCACTGGCCAGAGCCTCCAGCACGTTCAGATCCATGTTTGTCTCAGCAAATGCTTTGAGACTTTGCTGAAGGATAAGGTCTGGGGGAAAGGATTTGGGGCCGGGCTGCCTTCAGAGGAAGGCTTTATTGCTAACAGGAAAAAGAGATTTTTTTGTTGTTGTTGTTTAACCTTGAACAACTGAGGAAGAGTGGGTTATTTGATACATAACAGTAGCTTGCATCTGTTGAGAACAGTGGGTTGGCACAGCTGGAAAATAAAATGAAATTATAATGTTTGTAAAATAGTAGACAACGTTACCTTTGCTTCAGGCCTTGCTTAGGCTTTTATTTGTTCTTTACAGCTCAGATGTCACTGTTATGTTTAAGGGGGGGTCAGTCACAGAACACACGTGCAACAGAAACACACGAATCTCATGGAGAATAAGCAAGAGTGTTTGAAATGACGGCTTGGCTGGGGTTTTCAGAGTGGCTGTGGGAATATGAAATCCATGGTGCTGCTCCGGAAGCTACTAAGACAGCTGGAGGAATTCTCTTTCTCTCTCTTACAAGATTTCGTGGAACTCAGAGAGTGATCTTTCCAAACAAAGATTTTTTTCACTTTAACTTGAAACGTTCAAGATTCGCTTTATGCCAAGCAGCATCCTGAGAGTCCGGTTTGTGGTTCGATCTCTCCCTTTCGAGGCGAGAAGCAGCCGGCTGCGGGGCTGCGCTCAGAGCCCCGCTCGCTCAATGCGCAGCAAATGCTGCCCCTGGTGTTCCTGAGCAGGAAATACCCCACAGCTATTCCTCGCCTTTGCAAGTTTTGCTCAGAAGACCCTGGCGAATGTCACCAGCCCCTGGATACGGCCATCAGTTTAGGACTGGCTGCTTGTCAGTTTTCTTAAAAGCAAACGGTTCTTAGCACCTTGTAACATCCCTTATGATTAGTGGCATTCTCGTAAGTGAACTCAGGATAAAACAACATTCCAGTTTCTTGAACAATTAATTACTTTATTCCTTCTGTTGACACTAATTTGTTACCTTTTTACCTGACATTGTAATCTCACATGAACTGTCATGCTCGATCATTTTTTTCTGTGTGAGTACCCTACTGCTCTTGAAGCTCTGAGTTTCCCAAACCAGCAGCCCCCTCCAGATGAGAAAAGCACTTATTTGTGCCGGGTTCACAGCCAGGAATTCTCACCACAGACATCCCATTGTGCTAATAACTTTCCAAAAATGGAACAAAAAGACTGTGCTGAACCTGTGTCGCCTAAAATCTTGAGTGCATGCTTCAGTTTCAGCACATGCCTCGTTCATCCGTGTTTAGAAATCACATACCAAATTGCTTCAAAGTTGTATTAACTCCACTGAAGAGCACATACTTAATATCAGTCCTACAGAGGACTTTCTGAACTCGGAGCTTTGAATTTTCAGCCATTTCCATGATTTACTTTTCAGTGAGGGTTCTGTGCCATTTTGAGTTCCTGGGGTATTCCCAGCATACAACATGTATGATGCTGCCCACCTGGCAAATTGTTAAACTTTGAAGCAGAGTCTGACTGCATCTGAGTCAGTTTTCTTGCCTTTAAATTTTGGGCACAAGGTGCTTGTAATTGCTGCTCTGTTAAACTATAAAGTAAGCAATCTTGAACAGAGCATTTCTGTGGGTTTTTTGTTGTTTTTGTTTTAACTAATAATAATTAATAAGGAAACTGTGTTTATTTAATAAACATTAGGGGAAGAAACCCTGAACAACCACATGCCACCACTTACTACCTAGACAATTACCAAAATTCACATCAACGATTCAGGGAAGTGGAGCCGCTGATGGTTATTATCAGTTTTTTTTTTAATATAATTTCACATATTTCTTATATTATTCTTTGGCTGGTAAGTAATACTTTTTTACATTCTTTTGTCTTACCTCTAAATTCAGATTAGAAATTGGTATTTATTTCTTCTCAAACCAGAATCAGAAAGGCAACTTTTTAAAGTCTACTTTGTGTGCTGGTTATTTCTGTTGGAATGGTATTGTATTTACAAGTGTTTGTGTAGCACACATGCACACTAGCCCACTCTGTTTATCCAGACAGACTTAAAAAAGCATAAAACTAGAAGCCTTTATTTATCTAAATAAATGTAAACTAGAGGAGTTAAGCATGGGAATTGCCTGTAATTGCCTGCTGAAGTGCTAAAAATAGCTGCTTTTTGGAAACAGGAGAAGCCTTCACTGTCTAAAAAGTGACAGTAACAGCTATCTACTACTAGCAAACAACTTTATTTTCAAAAACTGAAGGACACAGGGAGAAAAATAGTTTTTTTTCATTTTTTGTAGCAAGAACTGGACAGAATATAGACCAAAAAGAACCTCCTGTCCCTGAAGTCCATCATCTTAGCCTGATACTATGCATAAATACCTGTGTGAACTTCATCATTATCACTGTCTCCAGTTACAGAACTTAAACTAGAACAGATTATCAAAACATTGCAGGAACTAAAGTAATTTCCAAGTATGATCATTAATCACCTATTCAAAGTCTAATCACATACTGAGCTCTCTTCATTGTTCCATTAAGACAGGTACTTTATCTTGATTAGAGCTACTTCTTCACAAATTAACACTAAAAACAATTTAAAATATTCTACTGGAAAAAAAAAATTATTCTCTCACCTAGCTCCATTCAACTTCTCTGATTTGGAAAAAAAAGCATGAAAGACTGGTCAGATTTCTACCTTGTCCCATCATTAGATATTTGCACAATTTTTTTTTCTGCTAGAAATATTTTTATTGATTATTTCTATATATAGAAAATCTCAGGGGTAAGAGTGTTCTTTGTGCTTCATGGTGGACCAGCATTTGCAGACAGACCTAGAAAAACTGATCTAAATTTTTACATATTTACTCTTCTAAACAATTTTTTAACTTCCTGTGGTGAAGATAAATGTAAAAGTGATGTAATGACACTTCACATTTTAGAACGTCTTTTAGAAACGCTTCAGGTAGAACAGCAGCCACAAAAATATTATCACTTCCTCCCATCTCAGTGAGGGGAATATCAGAGTTTAACACACGAAAACATCAGCTCCTGCCAAATCAAATATCTCTTCCTTACTGAAACAGAAGAATGATTTCACTTTAAGGCATTTTCTTGGTCCCACTGCTGATACCACAGCCAAGATTAGTAAACCTATGGAAGCACTTCCTACCAAGAAGTTCCATCAGAATACTTTTGTATCTCTGCTAGCAACAGAAAAAAAATTGATCTGGAAAAAAAATGCTGTATATAGCACATGCTTTGTCAGTGCAGGAAGAGGAGGTGAGAAACCTGGCATATCAAAAAATAAGTAAAATGGACCACTTCAATTTTCAATCAAACTGTATTTATTCTTGAAATATTACCTATAATCAGCAAGCCAGAGTTTCACTAACTTATTCTTTATTTTGGTAGTGAATTGTTTTAATGTAGCAAAATGATTCATTTTGACGACAAAATTTTTAAGCAAAATCTTAATCTTGAGAGTTTTCAGAAAATTCATAAAGTAGCAAAAATTAGGATCAGTCAGGAAGGCTCTAAGAGGACATACTCCACTACATGGTACAGAACTCATTTCAGAATGCTTTTCCTTTGTAAGAATAAAGTCACACCAAATGTATGTTCTAGAGAAGCCAACCAAACTATACAGAGATTTTGTTAACAGAAAGAACTGAGGTATCAATAACTGAAAGGGATATATTCAAGATGAATTCCTGAGTATTTTTAAGTTGATGGGTGTATTCCACCAGTATTCCCAGAGGAACAGAGATGAGGGAGGAGAAGAAATAGAGAAGGAAACCTTTGGCTTTGGTAACCAAATAAGATATAAGACATACCAAACCTCAGGATTTTGTGTCTAACAGGTAAGGCATGGAAAGAATATCTTCAATGTAAGTTTACTTGAGAGCAAATCTCAATCTGTTCACTGGAAATTTTCATCTTGGTTTTGTCTATCTTGTATCTGTATGTGGTACAAAGGAGTACTGATGCCACTAACTCACCCTAATAACATTTAAAACATCGCTCAATTTCAAGTCCTTAACAAAGTAAAAGCAGTTAATTTCTCACAATGAATGCTGAAAAAAGGGGAGTGAATGATGAATCTAAGGTACAGTCTCTATGTAAAAAAGGCAGCAGATGTTCACTGTCAAGCAATACACCTGGCAGCAGGTGCCTACACAATCAGCCTATCTGTTCCCAGTAAAGTGGCAAAATAAATGTAGTGACTTCTTAAGGACAAATCTATGAGAAATCAGGTTCCATTAGTTTTGCTGCTGAGAGAGTAACCGGTTAAAAGGATTCAGTGTTAACAGTATCTTTCACTAAGTTGTTAAGCCAAAAAAAAAACTAATAGGGCATTCAGCAACATGAAGGCTTCAAAACGCTGTGCCCTGCATTTTATCTTAAGCTATATCTAATTCTTTTTATATGCAGCCCAAAATACATGGATAGAAACACTGAATAATTTGGGTTGGAAGGGACCTTTAAGGATCATAATGGCCAAGCATATCTCTCAGTATACCAGGTTTCTCAAAACTCCATCCTGACCTAACCTTAGCACCCTCTTAGGGGTGGGGCATCCACACGTTCTCTGGGCAACCTGTGCCAGTGCCTCACCTACCTCACAGTAAAAAAATTCTTCCATATGTCCTTTTATACCTACCTTCTCTGAGTTTAAAACTTGCTGTCCTGTTAGGACTTAGTAAAACTACAGGCCTTGGTAAAAAGCCTCTTCCTTGTAGGCCCCCTTTAAATACTTAAAGGTTGCAAGGTCTCCCAGAGCCTTCCCTTCTCCAGACTGAACAACCCCAACTCTCTCAGCTTATCTACAGCCAGCACTCTGATCAATTTAGTGACTCTCCTCTGGATTTGCTCCAGCACACCCAGTCTTTCCTGTGCTGGGACCCTAGAGCTGGATGCAGCACTGCAGGTAGGGGTTTCATAAGAGTAGAATGGTAGAATCACTTCCCTCAGCCTGCTGGCCATGCTGTTTTGGATGCAGCCCAGGACACGGTTACCTTTCTGGGCTTCAAGTACATATTTACAGTTCTTGTCCAATTTTTCAGAATGGACAGCACCATACTTAACCCTTCCTAAATCTTTGAAAATCTACTCTGATTTGGGTTTTGTGTAATTCTGGTAAGCCATGCATCCTGTTTCTGACTAACTCCTACTTTCTGTTAAGTTACACCGGGAGAATTCTTGCTTATCTTGCATGGGCATATTAATCTAGGACTGCAGTTACTCCAATTTGCTGCCATTATGTTTGCACAATGTAACCTGATGTTTAAAATCTCAGTAAATTGTCCCAGCTGCTTATCAAAGACAGCAATGTGGGCCCATGTGTTCATTTAGATGGCTAAGCCAGACTCAGTCTGTATGACGCCCATACTGTGACTCATCACCTACTTTCTCAAGAGGAATGACTACTGTGCTGCAAATGCAGTCAGGACTGCAGAATATTTCCTCTGTTGCCTTGCAACTGTCTGTGCTGATTCCTCAGTGGAGAAATAGATCTTTGTATTTGGGTCCTGTTTGCTGTAACTATCATTCTAACTGACTGAACTTACTTGCACATGAGCAATATAGAAGGTAAGATGCAAGTCCTAAGTTCTTGTATAACAAAGCCTTACCTTTCCAAATATACCCACTTTAAAAGATCTTCTATGTTCCCTACAATGCAGGTCAATCTAAATAGGTGGAAGTTTTAGTTCACAAGTAAATAGATATTGAACAGATATTTCTAATAGTAGAAAACTTAGTGATTAATGCCGTAAGACTGTAAGGACTGATTTGGTAAAACTTTGGGTTTATATTGACAGAGATGAGAAAAAAAGATACAGCACATTATCAAACAGTAATTTAAAGGCATATGAATTTGGGTGTTAACAGCCTACAGAGAAATCTTGAAGTCCAGGCAGACATAAAGTGCATACACACGAAGCAGGCCATTCTCATTTTTGAAGATGTCTTCAAAAGAGCTCTATGACCTCTTAATCAATTTTCTCTTCTTGAAAATTGTCTGCATCTTCCATGTAATCTTCAAGACCATCATATTTCTGTGAATGAAATAAAATTTTTACGATTTATCAATATTTACTAACTGTATTATGTAAAGACTGCTTTTTCTTGTTCAACACATGACCAAGTATGTCAATAATGATTTAGAAGCTGTATCTAAAAACATACTAAATGTAATTGTACTACAAATTGTCTTAAAACACTTCATGAAGTCATTCTGAACAATTCAAAGTTCTTCAGTGTAAACAGAATTTTAAAATACTCTTGCTGTGCCTCATGTACATCTTTCCCATCTTTCTAAGTTACAGCTCAAGTTTGCTGTGTTGCTGCTTTCAAATGAAACAAGGGCCTGCCCACCACAGCCTAGAGATCATGCAGCTGTCAAAAAGCTTCATGTCAAAAGCTGATGCAAACTCTGTGTGAGCACAGCAGCACAACACTGCTTGAAAAACTGGGTCAGCAAAAATGGGAGAATGGTTGAGCTGAGTTGTGTTATTGACAGCTGGTAACTCAGAACTGATCCATTAAATCAGACATTTTATCTGAACGTACTTTCATCTGCTTGGACAAGAATACAGGGAATAACCCAGTCATACCTTCTGAATCCACCCACTCTCTTCCAAGTGGTTGAGAAGCCGCTCTACAGTGTCTTTGACTGGTTCATCCTCCACACCATCCAATGCAGCCACTGAGCTGCAATCCATGTATAACTTGTACTTGAAGTGTTTCAAGTTGTGATAAACTCTTGTACGATTTGCACACACTATGCCAACCTTCAAAACCTAGGCCAGAATGAACAAATGATTCCCATGGATAGAACCATGATTATCTTTACAATATACAGAGTTGGTGGGCTAATCTTGTACAATTTAAACGGTCAGTCCAGGAAATTTTTTTGGAATAATGAAATAAACAGAATGACACTACATGCATAAAACTGACACAAACCTATGTAGTTTTCACAGCCACAGCTTTTTGAGCAAGCAGGCAGCCAGCAAGTCCAAGCAACGGCAGCTTATCAGTGCGGTCTTCTTGCAAACACAATCATTTATGTAATTGGTTGTATCTTTCCTATCTCCTGGTGGAGTTTTGTTACAAAATCACTAACACTTTAGACAACCATCTTATTGTGAAAGCAGAGGAAGAGGAATTATTTGCTTTTGCTTAATATGTAAGTACTTCCTAGGGAGATGAAATACCAGTTTTAACATTTTGTAGACTGAATAATACTCATTATTTCTTCAAAAAACACATATAAACACATATTGGCATACACCAATAAATTGAGAGGTTGAATTTCAAAAAAATAAAATCTGAACTTGAAGTTTTATACAATACAAACATTAATCTCTAACTGTCTGGAAGGAATAGCTAAGCTATGATACTGCAGAAAATAAAGCCTCTGAATCTCCCTGTTATTACCAGTTTTACTCCTATGATTTCCATGCAGAAAAAATGAAATTGTCTTATTTCACAGTTTTTTTCACAGCAGTATTTATAGGTAAACAAATGGTAAAATGTGCCTGTTACTACATAATCAGAACATGGATTAGAATAGATTTGGTATCATCTATCAGCCCTACCATGAAAATACTGAGTAATATACTGTTTACAAGAAACTTTGGCTATCCTAAGTGATCACTAAGAATATGTGACATTGGAGGTGCAGGGAGGGAACAAGACTCAGTTTGCACCTGCCTTTAAGGACGTCCTGCATTTCACAAGAGAATGCTTTGTTCCTTGTCTACCAGAGCAGTAGTTCCAGCAGGTACAATAGCAAGTCAGAAGAAGAGTCTATCCTCTGTAAATGACCCATAGGTGCACTGATTCCTACTTCAACCCAAGGAGACAAAGCCTACCAGGTAAGAAATCTACATCTGGATGTTTTTAGAAGTCAGGTTTTCTAAAAAGCAACATAACTTACACATATGTAAAGAAATTGATTCTGTTTTTCTTAAAAAAACCAAACAACAATAACAGAAAACCCAACCAAACTCTCATCAACTTATCCTCCAAGGACAACACTGTTTTGGACTGATGTCTTGTCACACCTTTCCACAACAAATATGTAAATGGCTAAAGTCCTCTGCATTTGGAATGCAAGATGCAGTTGCATTGCTGTTTTACATTACACACACAAACATATATATATATATATACACATGTTAATCAACCAAATTTTAAGTTGTAAAACTATTTCTTCTGAGCCATAAAAGTGGTACCTTTTATTGCTAATAATCTGAATACTCTCAAATTACAAGAAGGTTAAGTTTTAATTAATGCTTACAACCCACATTTTCAGGGAGCTTTTCTGAATGCATGACCAAATGTTTGCATCTGTGAGCAGTTCCCCAAAACACCACACCTACTAGTGCAACCCAGCACTAGCTCTATCTGCCAACAATGAAAGTAACAGAGAAGTGTATTTTTAAAGATTATGTTAACAGAATTTACAGGTATTAGTTATACATTTTCATAACTATATGAACATATCTTAATCTCTTAAATATATTAACCAGCAGCTCAGTGGTTATCACCAGGCATAGTATCAGTTAAGTCAAAAGAGACACACACACACTAAAAAGAACTTTTGATCTGACCTGATTATTAACTGAAATTTTAAACATTTTGAGATAAAAAATGTATATTACTATATTTTAATTCTCTACTGATCACGTACATGTTGTACCTATATACAGCTCCACTTTCTAGTATTCCCAAAACTAAAAAGGTAAGGCTTGTGTTTGGTGCTGCCAGTGCTTCTGAAGTGTAAGACCTACAAACTAATGCTGAGCCTTGATTAATTCAAATTTCCAGAAGCACCATTTCAAATACTGCAGCAATGAAGAACTGAGCTGCAGTGCTTTGTAGAGCATTGCACAACTTTTCAAGTATCCCAAGCAATGAGGTGTGGCATTTGGAACATTATGTGATATAAAATAGGAGATACCATCTTGCATCAAACTGATGGCCCAGTTTTCTCCCCTGTGACAACAGCTAGCAGGAGATATGTAGAAAGTTAGTATAAGATCCTGCACAAACGTTAGAATGATCATAAGATTACCACACATTTTCTGGCAGTCAAGAGTTAAGACAGTCTGTATCATCCCAAATATTATGTTCCAAAGTGTGAAAGAACTTTCCCCAAGAACCTGTCTAATCTGTTTTGGGACCCAATACTATTTTTCCCTTCCAAAATATCCTGTGGCAGTGAGTTTCATAGCTTATTTATGTGCGATGTGGAGAAATGCCAAAGGCAAATAGCTAAATATTGTATAAATGTAACTATGTATTGTGTTTTTAAGCAAGAAAGATAGTCTAAAAATACAATGCTATTTCAGAATGCAGCTTTGGAAAGAATCTCAGTACTGTACTCACTCTAATTTTTTCCCCCTCACAGTTCTCAGTCCCTCTGGTTAATGCTTAACTTATCTACTCAAGCTGGCCCTATCAGCCAAAGTTGTGTTAAATCACTTTGTATGGAATGCAGGAGCATGGTTGGACAATAGCACAACATGTAGTGACTGAATCCATGTCCTCTAAGCATGTTTATAAACAGAACACCAAGACTGAGAGTAGAAAACAGTTTATAATCCAGGTGACGTAAGGAGCAAGGAAGTAAGTGTGGGGGACACATCTCTAAACCTTGTGATTCTCCCTGATCGGGGGAAATGAGAATTGGCACCTACACAGTGAATAATCACTGCAAGCCTAAGCAAAATTGGAACAGCTGTTTCTCTTCTCTTTCTACTGGCAAAGCAGAATACTTCAGAGATGAGAGAAAAGGAAAGTTTTATGCAGAAGAAGGAGGCTGGAGGTCTGTTTCTGTTCTCTTCACATCCACTTTTCTCGAGTATTTTCAAACAAATCTATAGAAAATAGTCCAACTATGTGTTTCTGTTCAATTTGATCTGTCAGTGCTGAACTGCCTTCTCTATCAGTCAATTAAGCTTGTGAAATGGCAGTTTTATGTAGCTCCGTGAGTCTTCTTTTCTTTTATATTTTTTTTTTTCTAAATTGGCAGGACAACTTGCTCAATGCATTGCCAGCAGAGCTTTAAAGACAACTTGAGAACAGTACTTTTAGCAGTCCAAACTACAGGTCACCCTAAGAACACAAATGCTTCATTACAAGACACTATCAAAAATGACTGGAAAGTGCTCAATTTCTCTCTCTCCTGAGTCTGCTTAACAGCCACTGAGCTACACTGAGCAGGGACATAGCAGATGTCCCCAGATGCTGGTGTACACAGGGTAAAAAAAGCTCTCATTTTGTACTACTAAGCTGAAGAGGACAAAAATGAACTAGCAAGTTAGTTCAGTATTCCATAGGATATTTCAAGTTTTTCCAAAGTAAAAAATAGCCAACACTTTATGCAGGACAACATTTGGTCAGCAGTGAGGGAACTGCTACTGTTATTTCCACAGTTAAGCTGAAAGTTAGGTAAAGATTAAATTCTTGTGCTAGTTCACTAATTATTTCTGGTGAGCTAAGGCACACACTTCCCATGAAAAACTGAGTATTTTTAAATTAGTGATCTGTATGTAAGGAAGAATGACTATGACAGACTGCAATATCAGTGCTGGAATGATTGCAGAGGACTTACTGTTTTCCTGCAAAAAACAGGATCAAAAAGGGAAAAAGCATTGCTGGAAAAGCCTAGCTTTCTTGACTATCATGCACAAACATACTTTTCAAAACAGAGTATCAGCAACTGCTGCTCAGAAGGGTCTGTAATATAAGAAAAACTCTGGCACAGATTTTCAATCTCTTGCATTACATACAGAGCCCTGCATGATGACAAAATGATAATCACAGTGACACCTCTCAAATCTGTAAGTTAAGGAATTTGCAAATATCCAAACAATTCATTGGAGCTTCAGTAAGGTATACTCCCTGTTTGACAATGGCTTCACTTTATTTTTACTTAAGAAATCCTATTACACCTCACTATAAAATATACTGAAAAAAACCCTTGTTCTGAAACTTCTTTATTTTCAACAAATACTGTGAAGAACTTTAGCTGTGTTCAAAAATTCTTTTACACTCACAAATAAAATACCGTCTGTGTCTCTTGAATGGGAAGAAAGCCAGAACTTGGGAATCAGCTTGATAAACAACTGTAGCAATATTTCATTCTTGACAAATCATGTGCTTTGAATTTATCATAAGAGGTCATGAATTGCATTACTGAAGGTCATATGCATACCTAATCATAACAATTATATGTAGCTGTAAATTTGAAGAGAAGATGTCTAAATATTAGAAACACCTAGGTTCTTGAAAGTCAAAGTTTTCAAAAGGCTCAGCTGTGAAATAAAATTGTATTAGCCTATCATTAAATTATTTTAGGTGAAAATGACTGCTTAATGGAACATTATGTAACAACATGAAAAATACCTTTTAGGAAAAAAAAAATAAAAAATAAATCCAAATGTTCTAGAAGTGACAACTGAGAGAGAAATAGATGCAAGACTACCTAAATGGAAGTGCCCTCTAGTTTGGACAAATAATTCCGATACTGCAGTAATGGGGAAAAGGCTCTAATAAAATGTATTGATGTAGGTAGGAACAAGTTTTCTTGAAAGGAGATCAGCAGCTTCAAGTGTCAACGCATCTGAGATGCCAAGATAATTTGTCCTGAGTGAAGAGCTACGTGGGAAATAGTAGATATGGGAAAAAAAATCTGAAGAACGAAGCAGTAAATTCTGCTAAATTAAATAAGGTTGCACTTGGACTGCTAGGATGACCATTGCACTGTTTCACTCAATGTTTGAACCTACAGCAAACAAGAACTGTTGGAGTGCACGTGGACCCTCCAACCCTCTGCTAGAGGTAGAGCAGGCACAGAATTAGCAAACCTAGTGACGCAATGTTGAGCAAATCTTACTTGTAGCAAAATAGAAAACACAATCATTCAACGGCAATGATTGTAAGTCATACAGAAAGTTACTTTTACAATGTTTCTGACCACTAAACAATGCAAGATTCCTGCTGGGGAAGTCTTAAGGGCATTACAGGCATACACAAAGGTAAAAGGCTTTTTCATTAAGGGGTAGATGTGAGGAGGAAACAGCACACAGGTCATTGTGATGCAGGCAAAACCAAAGGTCAAAAAAAAAAAAATCAGATTTATTTTCTTGATAAAAGAAAAACTTAAAAATGAAACTTAAAAATAGAGAGCTGGTTTGAAATTACCTGTTTATCATCTGACATGAAGTCATCCACTTCCATAGTTTTACTATTATAAAGCCTTCCAGAGAGCAACACATTGAACCTACAACACCGCTTCAATTCACAGGCCTGACAAGACATATTTTTTGTATTTTTCAAGCTTATGCGAACATCTGGGTAACAATCCACACGCTCCTGAAAAACACATTCCAAATAACATTAAAGAATCTCTGTGAATTGAATAACGCCTCAAGCAGGCTGCTGAGCACTCTGTACTCACACAAAATTAGTCCAAGAAAACTGAAAGAGAGACAAATTTCATTATTACAGTGATTATTAAATCATCACACCCATGACACTAATACTCTTCTAGTAATATACATACAGTAAGTAATTGCTCTATAGTGACTTAATTTTTTGTAGTAGTAGTAGAAGGTTCATGATGAACATACTGTTTACATTTTTATGGGAGGAGGACAAAGTTTTGTTAGAACATTTAGCAAGTGACAAAAAAAAATCCTCAAACATCATCTGTTGAAGTTAGCAGGAGACACATTCAGGTAGCTGAGAACAGATTCTGTTCTGCTACCTGAATGTTTGTCTGGTTATCAACATGTAAAATATTTCTGATATTTACATAAGCATCAAAACAAATTATTTAAGTTAAAGAACAATAGTTGTTATTAAAAAGGATATATAATTAAAGTGATTGTTGCACCTTTACAGAGAATTTCAGCATTTGAAGTAGAATCTACACACCTTGTATCGATCTTTCCAGCGACTTCTACATATTAAGTTCTCAAGACGAGGCTGAATGAAGCGGTCATCCAAATAATGAAGTGAGAGCAGCATATCTTGCGCATACTTCTTCTGTCTCGTTCCATCTGTTCAGTGACAATCATTACTAATCTGCTGACCACCCTATATTGTACAAGTTTTTTAGATAAAATTTGCAAGGACAATATGCTTCTGCATACTAAGAACTATGAATGATTTTACTAAATTGTTATTTATAGCATATGTATATAGGTATAGTAGCATATATGTGTAGTTGCAAATACATTTGCTACTGTTACCCAAAAAAGTGATCCATGCAATCCCTACATCTTCATAAAGGGATGTATTTTATAATTCAAAAGGGGTACATGAATAAACTCTACAATCAAATCAAAAACTCTCATCCCAAATGGAGATCAATTCACTCAGTCCCACTTAATAGAAAAGGAGGAAGCATGTGGGGGAATGTCATGCTGTTCAACCAACTCATTTAAGTTGTTCAAAATGTAAAAGAAAAGTGTTGGAATCCATGAAAACAAACTGCTCTGAGCTACTTCAGAGCAGAAATTTTGACAACTCTGTCACATAAAGATCACAGAGAAACTGACCTTCAGTAGCACAGTCAGATGCCTTGAATTAGGCAGCATATATACTTCTAAATACTTACTCAAGCATAATAAATAAAAAAGCATGAGGATGAGTAAAATTACCACTGTTACTGTTTCCCAAATACATGCTGGACTCCAGGAATTAAACAGGACTTCCCTAGATGCAGGCCAGTGCATACTGCCCTGGAACTTCAGTGTGTACAGACATAAAACTTAATTTAGCTAGCTATTATCCAAAAAAAAAAAAAAAATAGACCTGAGAAGGACCACTGTCTATCTAGCTTTTTAAAGTAGTTAACTGTCATTTTACCAACCATAATTGCAATTAACTGTTTTTCCATATTCACTTTACACACACATTTGCAGGAGCTTGAAGAGGCTGTGCTAGACCACAAAACAAAATCCTACCCAATAAAAAGCAAGTGTGAACTCAAATACTACGGTAGCTGCTTTTGAGTCAAAACTAATGAAGGGATTCACTTCAATTAACTCAGAACAATCCACTCTACATTATAAAAATATATTTTTGTAATGCTAGTCTATGTTCATACAATGTTCATGTACAACCTCCAGCTCACCCGCAGTACTCATTTACTTCCAGCAATTTAGCAATAAATGGTTACATTTTATTGAGCAGATATAATTTCAAATAGAAGGAAGTTATAACAACATTAATCTGGCAGTGTTTACTAACTACTTTTCAAAGGCTTGCTTTTACTTGTTGAAACAAAACAAACCAAACACCTGAAAGAAACAGCAGCGGTAGATGAAAGACATTTTTAGGTCCAAGAGTATGAACCTTTATTCTGAGGTCTGTGGTATACTTCAGTTTCTCCATTCCCTCTTAATTCCTGATGACATCAAAACCTTGGCACTTTACTGACTCCTTCCACAATCTGACACTGAGAGTCCTCTCCTTAATCCCATCTTTATAGTGCTTATGAAACTATGTGTGAGGCTGTTATTCAGCCCTGCTAGGCCAAATGCCAAAAAGCACTTCCTCAGAAAGAATAAGACAAGTACTGACTGCAGCTGAAGCTTATTTATCTGATGTGATTAAAAAAAAAAAAAGGAAAAAAAAAATCTGATGTAGAGTCATCTCCATAACTAAAAGCATTTATTATCTATCAAATTCCTAAGAAAAAAACTGTGAAGCACAAGAGATTTTGACAAACCAGCTGACCTTGCAATGTTTTCATTGAGATACCTGCTTTGAAATTAATTTGGATTTCATGCTAGAAAGGTTACTACTGATTAATAACACAGAAACACATTCCTACATCTCAAGAAGGTGTTTAAGCCTTCTGTGCTCAAGAATTAAGTCTACACATTTTTCCAAGACTACTGTATCATTTTCTGATAGTCCCCTCTGCTTTCCCCCACCAAAGCTATATAGCAGGAAAACCACAGATTTCAGGACCCTCAGTTCTATACCCTAATCAGGAGAAACACCCTTCCCTACAATAAATGGCTTTGTACAACTCTGAATGCATGAATATATTATTTAATGCAATTTACTTACCATATAATGAGCTCAGAAAAGTGTCATCAATTGCATTTATGAGGAAAGCCTTTACTATTCTTTTGAAGTGTACATAATGATCACAGCGAGATACTAGGAAGAAAGCAATACAACCAAAATTTACCAAAAGGAAAAAAATCAGAAAAAAAAAAGTATGCCATGTTAGAAGTCCTGTAAGAAGAATTTTTTTTCTCCATTGTAAGTTTAGAATTTTAAAGTTATTTAAATATAGATTTAGAAATTATTTTAATGCACAACACCCACACCCATAGGATTTTGCCTTTAAATTGTGCTTCTCATCCCTGGGATCCTACAGAATTTTAGCACCCTAAAGTTACATGCACTTCCAGCAAGAGGAGTCCACAATAAGTACAAACACCAAGAAAAGCGAATCATTTGTTCTACAAATAGCAGAGAATAATGTAAATCAGAGAAGGCCCAGGCTTATGCTGTGGTCATGGGTGTTTTGCTTGCATTTTGTTCCTTGTGTTCATTTCTTTTCTTTCTTTCAAACACAGTTCTGCTGAGAACACAGTCTTCACTGGGGAAGGAATACCACAAATGCTTCTAATTACCTACACTAGCAGTGACTGTGTTGTCACTACATACCTACAACCAAACAACAAAATATGGAAGAAAAAAAGACTTGCATAAGGTCCTGCTTCAAATCTCTCTGCTCCATCCAGAAATTGGTTTTCATAAAAGAACACCCTGAAGAGTTTTCTTGCTCTGTGCAATTCAGCTGAGACTAGCCAGTGGAGTCAGAAACCCCTCTAGACCTCTGGTCACAAGTCTTACCACCACAGAATAAAAATACATAAAAAAAAACAACCCCAAAACATAACAAAAAACCAACCAACCAAAAAAAAATAAATCCAAGAAATAAAATCCCAAGCCCCAAACTCATAGTGAGAACAGAATTTGGACAGATTAACAAAGCTGGTTTTAGCATAAACCACAAGATTGTAGGATGAAGGATGATGCTTTCAGGTCTCCACAGGAATGAATACATCATAGGCAGCCTACTTCATCCCAAATCACACCAACTGAAAAAAAAAATTGTGCAACTTATACCCTCCCTTTAATTTGATACCGGAAGACTGTAGAAATTTACTGTGGAAATCAAAATGCCTTCATAATAAATTGAAACCTTTTAGGGATCTGATTTTAAGTATCACATTCTATTCCTTAATATTTGTATTTAGCCCATTAAATTTTATTACAATTCTATAAGCTAGTTATACATGAAGAATTACCACTAATTTTGATCTTACACTGTGGGATGTAGTGTGCCAGCAGCTCGCTGTTTGATGGATTTGGTTGCTTTTGATGTGGCTGATTTTGACTCTTCACATGCTCTGGGTTGCCAATGTCATCATCATCACTGTCTCCCTCTACTACAAAATCCTTTAAGCTGTCACCATCAGTTTCACTACCTTCTGATGGTATGAGGGGCAGCTGACAGAGTGGTTCCTCTTCCATTGCTTCTTCACTATTAGAATCCTAATTAAATTTAAAAAAATTAAAATTTTTTAGAATACAAGAATTTTCAGTATTTGCACAGACAAAATACTACATACACCAGCTAAGATTTTTGACCATCTAATAACACCATTTGTTCAATTAACAGGAAAGCACACATTTCCAAAAAAAAATATATAATTTTGTACTAGATAGTAATTACTTTCAGTTTTAAAATAGCTATTTCCATGTACCTCTTTTCAGTCTACTTCTAGGAATTAACCTAACATGAAATCTCCAAGACACTTCAGCAGGTATTCTGCTTCCTGATAAAATTAATCTGATAGATTTTCACCAGTTAATGTGACTGTTAAAATATTGCAGAACTACTAATTTGTCATGCATTCAAACCCAAAAAATCCAACCAATTTGTATTGCTTAACCTTTCCTCACATTAAATACTTGCTCCAATTAAATTTCAAAGACAAAACCCTGACCTCACAATTTGCAGTGCTGCAGGATCTCCGAGCTGCGCTTTGTTTTACAAGTTGTTTCAATTTTTCGAGCACTTTCTGTTTCTTACTAGTAGAAACATTCTCTGTAGGGCATGTTTTATCAGGCTGCTGTTCTTTAGAACTCTCATCGTCATCCAATATACAGCGGCGTTTGGCAGAAACCTTTCTAACAAGTATGTCACTGCCCTCGCTTTCATCACTGTCATACATGACAGAGGCGCTCAACCTGTTACGCTTCCCAGGCACAACGCACTCATCGTCACCATCTTTTGTTACTTCCCCACTCCGGCCTTTCTCCTCCTGATCTGAAAGGTTGTTCTTCACAGCCGCTTGACCCTTCTCATCTATTTCACTTTCTGATGTGGTAGACTCCTCCTCAGAGGTGGCTGAGGATTCGTCATTGCTGTCAAGCAGTATGAGCGCCCTTCTAGTGCGTCTCCAATCGACTCGGGATTTGGATGATGGCACTTCCGTCTTATTTCTTGTTTCGTATCTCTTGCCAACTGGTTTTACCCCCATCGGAAGGCTGTAGCAGCACACCTAAATATAAACCGGTAGAAAAAACCACTTATTACATGGTGCCATTCAAAAGGGGGGAAAAAAAAGAGTACATTTTGCACCATAAGCTTATGATTTATCAGCGCCAGTAAGAGACTTACGCGAAACCAGCACCAAACAAAACTCAGCACGCACAGCGACTTCCCGAGAGGCTGCACCTCGCTCCAGGCACGCAGGAGAGCCCGCGCCCGGTGTGGCGGCGCTGAAGGAATCAATCAGGTCTGAGGCGGCGCTGAAGGAATCAATCAGGTCTGAGGCGGCGCTGAAGGAATCAATCAGGTCTGAGGCAGCGCTGAAGGAATCAATCAGGTCTGAAGCGGCGCTGAAGGAATCAATCAGGTCTGAAGCGGCGCTGAAGGAATCAATCAGGTCTGAAGCGGCGCTCCCGGCTCCGGGGCGGTTGCGGGGCCGTTCCAGCTCAGGACGCCACGGCTCGCGCGCCACCGTTTCCCGCCGCGCGCCTCCTCAGCCACAGCGCGCGGGCTCCCGCCCCCTCCACCGCTCCGCGCATCGCGATTGGCCATCGCGCCTGTCACTCATCTCGCCGCGATGTTTACGGAAGTTCAGTCACGCCGCGGTGGGGGTCGGGAGGTGGGTTATGTTTGTGTTGGCGCGCAGTGTCCTGGCGAACCGGAAGGTGGTGGGTTCGAGTCCCGCCTCGGCGGTTTCCCTGCGGTTCACACGGAGGTCTTAGGTGGCGCTATCATGTGGTGGTTTAATTGTGTCCGTCTTCAGTGCATTCCCGAGAAAAGTCTGCGTGGGCTTGGGGGTACGACGCCTCCTCAGCGGGGCTGGCAGGGAGCGCCGCTGGTGTGAGCCACCCCCCGCCACAGGAGCTTCCTCAGCAGCCCTGGGAGCAAAGCGCTGGGTTTGTGAGGGATGGCTGAGGGAGCTGGGGGTGTTTAACCCGGAGCAAAATGGGCTGGGGAAGGCCTTATCGTTCTCTACAACTGCCTGAAAGGAGGGCATAGGAAGGATAGGACAAGAAGAAATGGCCTCAAGTTGCGCCAGGGGTGGTTTAGGTCGTGCACTAGGAAAAAATTACTCCCTGAAAGGATGGTCAGGCATTGGAGCAGGCTGCCCGGGCAAGTGGTGGAAACGTTCAAAAGATGTGTGGATATAGCTTCAGGACAGGTTTTAGTGGTGAAGACAGTGGTGCTGGGCCGGTGGTTGGGCTTGATGATCTAAAAGGCCTTTTCCAGCCTTAACGATCCCATCGTTCTGTGAATAATGAGCTTAATGAATAATGTGAATAATGTCTGCTGGTTTTCTGCATAAAGCGTCTTTGAATAGGATGCTGGATTCTGTTCAGACCTAATAAGCTTACAGATGCATTTTAATAACAAGATCCGTGCCTTAAATTTTCTCTGCTTTGCTTGGTCGGTGGCAGAAAACTGCTTTTACCTTGGAACTCATTCTGCTGACATACTTTAGAACTCTTTTAACAAGATCTTGTAATTGCTTCCATGTATTTCTTTAAAAATAGCTGGTAACAAAACCTTAAGGAGAGGAAATCCTTGAAAGACAATTATTTCTCATCTTATTTACATAATGAATTCGATATGGTGAAAAGGTGTGCACAGATGTGCTGAATTCCCACCAAAATATTTATATAATGGTTATAATTCAAGGATTATATTGCATTAGGGAATTTGTAGTGCTAGGCTGGAATTTCTTTAAATTGCTTTACATTTAAAGTCAGTACGTGAATTTTCACATAAATATACGGATCAGAATTTACCCATGATTTATTATTTTCTCCAAAGTGTGGTGCAGGTCAGCATTTCAGGGTGCTGCTCTGTCCCTGGTCTCCATCACGTTTCTTGCTTCCAACGTCGCCACCTTGTGACAGAAGGCATGAAGGAGTCCTGGTAGTTTTACTCCTGTAGTACAGCAGACATAAAATAACATAATTACAATAAAAATATTGTACATAACTAAAGAGAATATCCAGTAAATACATTTTTTTCCCTACTTCAATGACATGAAGAGTTTCAGTTATGAATGCTGGCTTCTGAAGGACAGCAAAAAGTTCTTACTATTCACAATGCTTATATCCTGATTTCTTTGATGATTTTTCAGGCGAGCTCCAGTCCCAGTGGAGTCTACAGCATGGGGTCCTGTGCCACCTTAGATTTTAGTAGCAAAATTCAGTCAAAAGACAGAAGTTTTCCAAACAGACAAATTTTCTTTAAAACTCCTCTCTAAGTATGTTAATGTGTTCTGTACACATTAAGAAAACTCATTTGTCTCCTAGAAAATAAATGCAGTTGATTTTCTTGTGTACCACAGCATTTTTCCTGAGTTTGTGAAGTTACAATGCCATGTGATGGCGGAAGCATCTCCCCAGTACAGAATTTTATATTTTACTGGGGTATTCCAGTCCCATGTGATTTTAGATAATAGAGAAATTATTACACTGGAACATCTATTTTAAGTGGCAGCCCCCAGTAACCCCTTCTGTTACTGCTGGTACAGCAGTTGCTGGCTGCTTTAGCCACTGAGTATTTTCTCTGCTGCTTTCCAGCTGGTCTGTTAGTTGTCTGACTGTTGCTGTGTTCACATTGCAGTTTCTCTGGAGCTTTAGCTCTTCTGGGTTTCAGTGATGTACAGGGTTATATGAACATTCCTTCCACAAAACAGACCCTTCCTGCTTGGGGTATTCTCCTTTCCCTAAGGTAAGCAATGGGAAGCTCAAAGCCCACAGTTCCCAGGGACTGTTTCCTGCAGTAGTGCAGCGTTTGCAAATGCCCCATGACTCCCAGGCATACTGAGCATTAAGCTGGCTCATGCCCAAATAGTAGTGTTGGAACTTACCCCAACTGGAAAAAAGAAAAAAAACCAAAACAAATACAAGAACCTTAGAAAACTCTTTTTGACTTTTAAACTTATGAGGAGGTTCAGTCTGGCTGGGACTGGCACAGGCACCAAAGCTGCTCTTGCTCTCTGACAGATTGCAATAGCTCAACAGCATGTTAGAGTGGAAGTGGCAAGCCACCTCTGAGTTTGATAAGAGGTTTAGGCAGTGACACCCATGACAATGAGCTTTAATGCTTTTGAAATAAATTTTCAGCATTGCAGTTCCTTCGAAGGGGCTTTTTACTGATCACCAGCTTACATATCCAGAGACTCCCCATCCCTTCACCAAATGCACTGCTCAGTCCATTTATGTCATGCATTAGAGACATAAATTAACCACACAGTAACAGTTTTATCACCAGAAAGAGCTGCTAGCACTCACAGGGAGGTCCCCAAGTAAAACTGTACCTGAAGTGTAGAAATTGAGAATTTAAGGTCATTTTTTTTTTTTCTTTTATTCTTTTTGTTTGTCTTCCTTGAGCTCAACTTCCTGTAAGATGCATGAAGAACATATTACAGGGGACTCACTATCTTGCATTACTCTGCCTCCTATTTCTTGTCAATAGAAGGCAATTACTTGAATTATAGGGAGAATCCCTGCAAATGGTAAGCCTGACCAAAAGCCCTTGTAGCTGCTGGCTGACTTTGACCTGGTTCTTGTGATTTTGTTGTTATCACTCTGTAATCAGTAGCAACAGAGAAATTGACTTTAATGGCTATAATTTTTTAAGGGAAAACATTTTAAGATTCCATTTTCAATGCCTATTTTAAAGAACATGCATCTCCATTTAGAAGAAGTATGTTTCCAAAAAAAGCCTAAAAAGTTTCCTGGAGCACAGAGTTTTCATAGTAATTCTAAAGCCCCCACCCCCACTTTTGTGAATAGTACAACTTTTCTCAGAGACTGGAATTCATTTCTGCACAGAAGCCTTTTTAAGGAATTAAATGGGGTTTATGAGATCCTTAATCCTGATTCTGGCTCTTTGTGTGGTGTTGAATTTCATAGAAAGAGTGAATTTCAGACAAAAGAGACCAACGGAGTTAACATTTAATCTCTTTTTGAAACACAGAGAGCTTTCTGGTCTTGTGAGATTCTGAAGTGATGTTTCAGATACAAAAGTTTTCATTGTGTATCTTATAGGCTGGATCACTTTTACTAGATGACTTGCATGATATCAGCAATGCCTTTGGGAGCTCTCTTCCCTGCTATTTGAAAGACCTAATAGTTGATAAAATGTGTAGTTTACTGTATATGTAAGTTAAAATCTTTTATCTTTAGTGCCTGAAGTCTATACAGTCAAACAGCAGGAGGGTACAAGACTGCATGTAGTTAAGGTTCATTATCACTATTTGAAGATGACCTCTCTTTTGATCTGGTTTCACTCTAGTAAAACTAAATTTATTCTATTTTCACTGCCTTAAGATTTCAGAAATACCTTTCGAAGTCACATCGGGTATGAATTACATCCTTGTGTGTTGAAGTAAGAGACTGTGGAATAAATAGGATTTGAGGTTTATCTGGTGCTCGTATAAGGGTGAGGCATTCCTGCACGGTCCTGGAGAGGTTCTGTTTGAATGATGTCAACATTTAGGTAATGCTCGCTATAAGTCGACCATGTTGATGTGCTGAATTTTGAGCAGAAGAAAACCAAGGCATAACTTACTAGCATCCCCAAGAACTGTAATGAAATTCAACAGTTTTGTGCATTGAGGGGAGGGGTATTTCATCCTACTTATGGAGTTTTTGACCTTGATTGTAGTATTTCCTGGAGAATTTACTTCAACTTTTGTGTGGTTCCTTTTCTCTTGGTCCCAAATCAAACATAACCTCTTGGCAGCATTTCTCTACAATGTACTCTCTCTGGAGTACAGTCTTTTGCCAGGAGGAACGTGATGAGTCACGATGTGTGACTGGAATAGCTGTGCTGTTAAAGTTGCTGAGAGTGGATGGAGTTCCACCCACAAGACTGTGCTTAGGTACTTGAATATATTCGATCTGTGGCAGCAGAAACAAGAGACTCTTAGAGTGAGCTGTAGTGGCAGAAGCATTTGCCTGCTTGTTAGTGCATGTGCACCAACTTCTAACCGTGCTTTGTACCAGAGTCTCTGTACCTGCAAAAGCCTTTCTGATTTAACTTAGCCTTCATTTTTGGCCTGGCTTGGTGAATGGCTATTAAAAATTGGTGGTTTCATTGAGTTATAGATACAAAAAGTAAGTATTTAAACTATAAAGAAGAGAACACCTGCCTAATTAACCCAACCTGCGCATACTCCAAAGAGGATACCAAAGTATACACAAACAAACTGACATCCCTACATTTCTTACTGTGCTGTTTATTTTCTACTCAGTTGAGGGAATGAAGGTGAGGTAACCCTGTTTGTAAGGAGGTGCAGTTTACATATTCTATCTGTAAAGGTTAGAAATTTATTAAATTATTTGCATAACAGCAAAGTTAGAATAAAGGATTGTTTCATCCCAGGGCTGATGTGGGTTCTCCAAGATTTACTGTTTGACTAAAGCACTTTTCATTTTAAGGTATTGTTTCTATTCAGATCCTTGGCAAAAAGATGTACAGGTATCAGGACAATTGCAGACAGATAGAGTTTAGAGTCCTAACCTGCTCCTGTGGAGCCAACAACAAAAGCACAACTGACTTCAGGCACACAGATTCAGACCATGAAAGACTGACACGGGAAAAAGATGTGTGAAAAGGTACACAAGAGAAAAAGAGAAAGCAGGATTGCCTGGGTGTTTTTTGAAATAGATATTTATTTTAAAATGTAATTTAAATTCTAGATTTACATGTTTCAACCATATGAAAAATGTAGATCACATGGAGAGTTCTTTCATTGTTAAAATTATTAAAATAGAAGATGGATTTTCACTTTACGTATTCATCTCCAGAATTCTTTAATTTTTCTTACTATTGTGAAATTTGCACGTCTGCTCTGGTTCACTATTCTCTCAGCCTTCCCTGATATTCTTTTGTATCTGCTTACCACTGGCCTATTGCACAGCAATACTGAATTAAGAGGGCTTTTTTGTCATTGTTAAAATCTATGACTCTTGCAGCATAATTTGGGATATGCATATACAGAATAACAGTATTAACAACATGTATTATGTATCAAAATTACCCAAAAGCAAACAGTAGACAAGACAGACACAAATGCTGGTACCTGGTAAGTAATCAAATATTCTGTTCCTAAGCAAAGATCTTTGTAAGTACAATAACTTGTTTTCTTAACAAGCTATGTTCATCCAAAGTCCTTACCATAGGTATGGTCTCTGCAGACACCAGATGGTGCAGTGAGGTTTATCCTCAACCTAACTCTGTCTTTAAAGCTTACCATCCCCTCTACTCTGTGCTTGTTCTCTCCCTCCAGAAATAGCCTTGGAGTTCACATGAGCCCAACCTACATCTAGTAAGCCAAAAGGAAAAGCCAAACAAAAGAGTGTTACACAGAACTCCTGTCTTGAAATTCTGCCTAGAAATTATCAAAACCACAGACAAGTAGATAGAGGCCAGCACAGGATCTCAGCTGCTGAGGTCGTCCACTTCCTTTAAGATTATATAGATCAGAAATATTCAATATATACTCTACCACCTTTCCCCACACTTCCAAGCAGTACTTAGTGCAGAGTAGCAGCATTTTCACCAAGGTGAAATGGGCCTGAAGAAAAGCAAGCCATTTACTAAGTAAGCAGTCCCAGACTGAATTGCCCCTGAACACTGTGAATGATGATTTGGTCACGTGAAAGACCTCAAAGACCTGTGCCCTTGGAGGTCTGGGCTAGATTTTTATCTTAGATTTTTTAGGCTAATGTAGTTTCTCAGTTCCTTTCCCATGACTTTTCTATTTCTGATGTTATCTAAGCATATGTGACATACTTTCCCATTCAGATCTAGGGGTACATAATTCATTAACTGGTGTCTTACATTTTGGCTATACAATTTGCTTAGGAATTGCCATGGCTACTTTTTAAGCACATGGGGATATTGGGGGAGGGAAAGAAAGCTCTTGGTGGGGAGTGTTGGTAAAGTTGCTTTTATTAGATATGGATATTTGCCAGTAGCTTAACTTTAAAATCAGTGCTGACTGTAATATTCATTTGTTAAAAGGCTTTTGCATTTCCCTCCCCCTCTTGATTTTTGTGTAATTTGGCTTATTAAAACAAAATATGATTATTACTCTTTTTATATTCCAATAAAAGATTTAAACATCTTTTTTTCTGTTTGAAATATCTCTCTCTGTATTACCAATATATTGGTTATATAACTAATTATGAGCAAAACTGATCACAATGAAAAATTTACTTGAGCTTTCTCTGATTGGTTATAGCAAATGCTTTGGAATTTCTTACATTTGGATGTAATAATATGCAATGACAGGGATTTTTTTCTTCACATAAGGTGCCTCTTTCGATACTAGAGCATAACATATTTTGAAATTATGCTTTTCTTAAAGTATTTTTTTTTTTGTTCCATTAAATTAAAGTTCCCTGCACTTGAAGTTGGTAAAATGGTGGTTAAAATGGCACGTTGAATTCCAAGCATCACATTTGCAAACTGCCTAATACTGTTTGAAAACAGAAGAATGCAGAGCAGAACACTAGAATGCAATTGCACAATTGCTGGGTCTCTGTTTTGCCCATGTACCTTGTGCAGCTCAAACCACAGTGACCTGATGTTAACTTCTCACAGGGGAGGGAGGCACAGAAGGGGTGTTTCAGTTTCCACTCGCTGTTGCTGTTCTGAGTAGTCATTACTTGTGTTAGAGAAGAACCTGCCAGCTCACACATAGTCCTGCACTGTTGATTATTGTGAAAAGATGGTCTCTGTTCCTTACAACGTATGATTTAAGGATGAAGTAAGAGACAGAGGGTGGATAGTGGGAAACAAAAAAAAAAAAGGGAGACAGCCAGTTATTTATGATTGCAATGACAAGTGGAGGTCACAGAACCACAGTTTTGTAAACACCATGAATCAAATCTCAGAGAACTTTGGAATTTGATTGTTGTTTTGGCTGAAAACATTTCTGTAGCCTTAAGTTATTAAATCATTCCCTTCTTCTTCTGACAGTGCCAGGCAAGTAGGACCATGGGCAGTTATCTCAGCATTTTAGTTGGGAAACTGAAGAAAACAAAAGGAGTTAAAAGAAGCACCTAAAAACTTAACGGCCAGGAAACCACTACTGTGCTTATAAAGAAAATTTCAGGCAAAACAAGCTTGGTGCACATATTCATTCAGGCAAACTCAGAGTGACCACTTTCTCCACCTGAACGTGATTAAATGCTGATTGTCACACAAAATGATTAGTGCTGAGAAGTTTTTTGCAGCTGGAGAGATTTGCACTCTAAACTGGCTGTAGTTTCTGCCCTCCCTTGGGTATTTTGCTTAGTCAAAATTGACAGCACTGTTGTAGTCCAAAGATCTATTTAAGCAAACAGCAAAAGTCTGTGGAGCACCCTCCAGAAGGATCATTGTGACCACTGGTGGTGGTGAGAGCAGGAATGATGAATATTTTATAGAAATATAGCATAGTAGGATTGCTGTGTGCTGCAGGTCTTCCAGCCTGCTCTGGGTGCAAGGCTCACAGGGCTCACTTGGTCACACCTAAACCAGGGTGCAAAAGAAAGCAGTGGAGGAGGAAACAGAGAAGATATCATGGAGAATGGTAAGGAAGAATATGCAATGGTTCCCTTGTGCATTTATCTAAGATTAAGGGTGTGTGGCCAAGGGTAGAGGAGATGCTGCCTGATTTAAAAACAAAGTTGCAAAATAGATAGGTGTCCTTGCAGTAAACACCTGACCCATGGTCGGGGGCCAGAGCTTCTGTGAACTTCAAAATTTGGGAATGTGTCCTCTTCTCCTGTGACAGTGGTTAAGAAGCATCTGGCAGATCTTTGCTTATGCTGCCTCTGCTGTGTCAACAGAAACAGAATAACTGACCCAGAACAAGCCCTTTTCTTAACTGCCAAAGTAAAGTATTTTTATCTTTCATAAAGTATGCAGTTTTACTGCTTTCTTGTGAGAAGGTGGTTCTAGAGAAAGAATCTTAAGAGATTTTTTAGCATGGGAATTTATATTTTATAACAGCAGTCCTTTCATATAGGCATTTAAAGCAGGTTTTTAAACGTGATTTTTGAGGAAAGGAGGAAGAGCTGTTACTATGAAATAATGTAATGATAACCCTTCCTCATTAGTTGGCAGGTGCTGATTTATCTTTTTCTGGTGATTGTAGATTATGTAACACTGAGGTTTTTAGGACAGAGATGGATTTCTGGATTTATCCAGTATGGTTTCAGGAATTTTCTTTCTTGCTGGGTTTGCTTTTATTCTGATCTGATGAAAAATCAGTAGTTGCTAAAATGCTGTAGTGTTTAGTAACTGTTTGAGAAACTGGTTTATTAAAAAAGTGTTTTTTTTTTTTTTTTTTTGGCACAAAACACATTATAGAAATGGGTTAGTTGAAATACCCTCTGAAGTTAAAGATTGCTCAGAGCATTTTTCAAAATTGCGAGTATATTAATATTTTCAAAGTTGGGAAATCTCTGTCTTGTATTTAAAAAAAAAATATTTTAAACTATAAATTAGTGACAACTTTTTGTAAGTTATTCATGTGTCCATATTAGAAATCACACACTTAAATTTACCCAAATAAAATGTTAGTACCTTGCATCAGTGTGCTATTTTGGTTAACCTTTTTGTTCAGATTTAAGGGAGTTTGCAATTTTTTACCCCAGTTCTACCTATTCCTCACAGTTTCGAATAAGGTTTATTTAAGCAAAAAGTTTCAAAGTTTCTCTCATTAAGTAGGCCAATTCCCACTGGTCCTATTAAAATGAAACAACACTGAAAAAACCCTTTTGTTTGTCTATACATCTACAGCCTTGGGAGAGTGTGTGTGGGAGAGAGAGAGATGGAGAAGGGGAAGGATAGAGGAAATTACCATATGTGTACTCTTAATCTGGTGCAATGGAAGATAAATTAATTTAAGCATCATGGTAGCTTTGCTTTGTAGCTTATCAAAGAAACTTAGAAGGGGCCTGAAAACCAGAACCAGCTCACAAAAGAGTGCTTAGTTTGCAGAATAATCTGAGGGTTTTTTAGTCCAGGACCCAAAAAGCACATTCTGCTAACACTGTCCTAAAGGGACCTGCCTCCTAGAATTCAGGCTCTGTGCTGTGAGTTCCCCAGGTAAGGACTCTCACTTTGTTTAAGGCATGGGTAAATCCCTTCTGGTTCTAGTGCAGTGCTGAAACAAAGTCATTAAAAAAGAGACTCCTAGTCATCAGTCGTGAAGGGTGCTTATGCAGAAAAGCCAGACTGCCTGTCTGATTCCAGCACAAAACCTGAAGTGGACAGAAAGCCCTGCTGACTGCAATGCACTTGCCTTGTGTGGCTCACACTGTGAGGCAAAGCTGTGATGCATTTGTGCCTCCTTTAGGCTCCTTTTGGGTTGCACTTCTGGGGTTTGTGGGGTGGGAGGTGTAGGATGGTGTTGACGTTTTCTGTTTGTATCTTTTTTTATAGTCCCAAGTAATTATTTGGCTTTTCTGGACAGTATATCCTTTTTCAAGGTGACGTTTGTTCATTTGGTTTTTGTTGTATTTTGGTTTGGGAGTGGTGTTCCTGACATGAGCCATTCTTCATGGTTCACTTCACCATCATGCTATACTTACATGCTAAAACACATTTCTCTGTTTACTGTCTACAGAGAACTTTGTGTGTGTTTTCACATTAAACCTTTGACACACTGTGATGGGCAACCCTGTCTCTTTCCAGCATGGGATGTGCCCAGCAGATGGCACCTGGAACCCATGTGCTGACAGCTGCTTGTCCTGAATTCCAGTGTATCTCAATTTGCTATGCTGAAGTGATTTTTAGTTAACATACACCTTCTGTTTTCATTAAGACTGGCCAAATGAGGTTACTTTAACCTCGATTAATAAAATGTATAATCATTTTGGAAATATTTCGAGTTGGAGACCTGCCAACTGCTTTTTTCTCTTTTTTCCCCACCCCCCTGGATTTCGCAGAAATCAATACAAGAAACTAAAATGCAAATCACGGAAAGTGTCTTGCATTTCACATCTCCTCTCAGCCTCCCTTTCTGCCTCTCCCTGCATGATTTAACCCATCCTGGAAATCACGTTTTTTAGTGCACTGGTGCGGGAACCATCAGCCAAACTTGCTCTTTCTTGGTACTTTCAAGGAGAATAAGTGAGGCAAATGCACAGAAAAGCACCACTGCCACCACCCGCGGCATTACCAGGGGGAAGGAAGGGCCGGTCCCTGGCCCAGTCCTGACCTACCTGCGAACTTCTACTGACAAAAAAGTGTTTGTGACCCCGGGACGGGAGCCGGAGCCGCTGCGTCTCGAAGCCGGCAGAGGGCGCTGCTGCCCCGCGGGAGCCGCTGGCCCGAGCGCCCGCATCCTCCGCATCCTCCGCATCCTCCGCATCCTCCGCATCCTCCGCATCCTCCGCGTCCCCCTTCCCCGCGAAGGTCAGGGAGGCCTGCGAGAGTGTCCTCAGCACCGCGGGCAGCACCCCAGCATGGGTTCCTGCCCATACATTACAGGAAAGAAACCCAAACCAAACCCAGTTTTTTTTTTTTTTTTTTTTTTTTTTTTTTTTTTTTTTCACGACTGGNTCAGCACCGCGGGCAGCACCCCAGCATGGGTTCCTGCCCATACATTACAGGAAAGAAACCCAAACCAAACCCAGTTTTTTTTTTTTTTTTTTTTTCTTTTTTTTTTTTTTTTCACGACTGGCCCCTTTCCTTACAAAGTTTTCAATACTCTGTAATTAACTACCAGCATCTGTTTAACTTCAATTCGTTTATTTATTTTACAGTTATTCTGTGGGAAGCTGGCACATCTTGGGAGCAGGTTAAACGTATTCTTGTTTTGCATATTTAGTCTATCATGGTCTTCTATGATAGTCAAATATCCTCTTGGCTTAATGTTGAAATATGTACTTTAAAGGTGCACCTAAAGCCAAAATTTGCTATTTCTGCTTCAGGAGATGTATTCTGCAGTATACCTGTTGTTGTGTCGTCTCCACGTTGCTGTGTTGCAGGTATTTAATGATAATTAACTGAACTGTGAAGCACCTGAGTGCATTTTAACTCCAGGTATACAAGCAGCTCTCCTGAAGTCAACAACTCCCTTCAAGCACTTTAGGTTAATCATGTACTTAAATGCTTGACTACGTCTTCAGTCACCACATCACAGCCTGCAGAGGATCTGTGAAAAGTATTATGATTAAATATGAGGTAGGGAAGTCCAGGCTGAGATCAAGGCCTGTGGCTCTGGAACAAGCTTATTCCATCACAGTCCCGCTGGGCACAGGATCCTGGATTTGGGGATCCAAACATGAAATCTGTGCTGATCTCAGTAGTCTGCCTGAAGATTAATGGCACTGTCCTGCTGGAGGGGCTGTCACAGCATGTTGTAAATCCACTGTCATGTCGTATGTAGACACTAAAGGAGCTGCAAAATGCTTTAACAGAGCTTGGATCTACACTAATGGCCAACTTTCAGCATGAAATTCCCTGCCTACACACATTCTTCCTGCAGCTTCAAATACCATCAGACTTTGTGTAAGCTGATCTGAGTTTAAGTCAGCTGACATTGATTTAAAAGGATAATCTCTACAAAAGTATTGACCTCTGCATATGAAAGAACTAAAGAAAACAGCAGGGAATAACACTGTGAAACTAACTCCTGAGGCACTCGCAGGCTTTGTCTTGCCTAAACCTAAACCCAGCCATGCACTGATCCCACTCAGGATAAACAGCCACTCTCTACATGAAAGCTGCATCATCTGAAGGCTGCATCATCAGCTCTGCAAAGCACTGGCCTGAAGTATGCTGTTCATATGCTCAAATCCTGATGAGATGTCAGAACTAGCAAAACTTGGGGGAAAAGTGTCATTAATAAGGCTACACAATATGCAGGGGATAACAGTAAATTTTACATATGATTTTAAACATCACAGTAATGAATACAATGCAGATGCAGACAGCTGGGAAAGAGCAAGTAGTGTTTGCTTCCTCCTGATTTAGACACGGACAGGGTGTGAAGGTCCTCAGATAGCCAGCTGAAGCAGTGAGTCATGATAGGCTAAAGTACCTTCTCAGTCACTTAAAGTTATTATTTGGACCTTAGCAATTTCAGTAATAACTGAAAATATGTTCCTTATGTATGTAAGATAATGCCCATGTCAATCTAAGACAATCCAGGCAAATGGCTGGTCTGTCAAACGGAGGCAAAATGAACTAGAATTATTTGGCTCATTATTGGGGACAGTCCTATTTAATATGTGTACCTATTTATATGTAAGGATCTGGGCGAGGGGATCAAGTGCACCGTCAGTTTGCAGATGACACCAGGTTGGGCAGGAATGTCGATCTGCTGGAGTACAGAAAGGCTTTGCAGAAGGCTCTGAACAGGCTGCATTGATGGACTGAGGCCATTTTTATGAGGTTCAACAAGGCCAAGTGCACCTGGGTCACAACAACCCCAGGCAGTGCTACAGGCTGGGAGCAGGGGCTGGACAACTGTCTGGCAGAAAAGAACCTGGGGGTGCTGGTGGTAGCAGCTGAACATGATGCAGGGTGTGCCCAGGTGCCCAAGAAGGCCGATGGCATCCTGGCCTGGATCAGCAGTGGTGTGGCCAGCAGGAGCAGGGCAGTGACCGTCCCCCTGGACTCGGCACTGCTGAGGCTGCACCTGGAATCCTGTGTGCTGTTTTGCGCCCCTCACACTAGAAAGACAAGAGATGTGGAAACACCCATCTGGAGACCTGAGGCACTTTTTGGAGAGGTGTGCTGCTTACTGGTAGCTCATATCAGGGATGCCATTGAGAGACTACCAAGCCTTGTACAGGACACTGACTGTCACCTGCTGCTGTTGTTTCATATGGCACAGTCAGGAGCAGTCTGAGGAGTATCAAGGAGTGCTGGTAAGGACTCTGGAGCACAAGTAGTAGACTCTATATTGGATTCTCTTGAATTTAGTCAGAGACAGGTATATGGTAAACATCAGTAAACTTGTTTTATTATTGGAAAGCAATTTATTAAGTATTGTTTTCTACTGCTTTAAAGTTAGCTCAAAAGGTAAATTAGAAACCGTCTTGAAATATTTTGTTTTGTAGATAAACACTTCAAAAATAACAAAAACGCTACATAGATTTAATGAATATATTTTTAGCAAACCCATTGAACACTGATTCAAATGGATAGCTCTGAACTCACAAACCTCACCTTTTTCTGCCTCTACTTCTATTTTTGTTGTAATATTTTGTTTAGAAAGTGAAAACAGATTTCACACTGTTGAAAAGCCAAGTTATCTCCTAAGGGAGATCGTTTCAATGATGTGTGAAGTTACCAGAGCCTTTTTTTTTTCTCCTTAATTTCAGGTAGTACAATATGTAAATTGGCCATAATACTCTAGAGAGTTTCATTTGGGAGTTCTCCTGAAACCTGTGATGTCTCACACTTTTGATTCCCTCCCGTCTACAAGTGCTTGTGCAGCAGAGTGCCACAGCCTCTCACTCCCTGACTGGTATTTTTTTAACCTAAATTCAAGCACCTACCCTGCAGAGATTTTTTTTTTTTTTCCCCTGCTGAGCTGTCCAGGCTTTCCTAGTCCATGCAAAAAAGAGAAAGGCATTTCTAGGGCATGAGTTACCTTACTGTAATGTACACAAGTAAAATCAGAGTGCTTTTGATTTAAAAGGAAATGTGAAATGTTCCAGGTTCAAGGCATTAAGAATCAGTGAAATTAGGATTTCAGCATTCTAGTTTGATTTCTTTCTGCAAAGGGAATACATTTGAGTACTACTTCCTTATGACTCTACGTTGAAAGCATAATTCATTAATAATTCTGAAGTTCTTGGACAGTAGGGTCACACTGGGTAGGTAACTATAGGGATATCTAGGCAGCAAAAACATTCAGAATGAATCATGAGTCTCTGCATCAAAAATGAAGTTCATTAATCTCAGAACTTAAATTCAACTAATGTACTCAGTGAATAGACAGATTAATTTTAACAATGTCATTGCCATTCTGTGTTCCTTCCTTGAGGACAGGTAGAACCCCAAGGCAAATCTTTTTCCCAAGCCATGGGACATTAGGGAGCGAAAATGGTGCTCTCAGATCCCTGGACTCTCAGTTGTGCACACTGTGCTGCAAGGGTGTTAGCAAGCCAGAATTCCCATGCTATATTACGGGAAAAAAAAAAAAGTTTCACTTATATCATTGAGGCTTAAGATGAAACAGAGTCTTTTGGCAAAGATACATGAATAATTGTCATGAGATCTGTGATCCCTTCCCAGCTCTCCGTCAAGTCTCTACAGCTCACTTTTTCAGATATAAGTACCTAAAGCTGTAGTCAGAGAACACAGACAAATGACTGTGGTTTTTTAGGACTGCTGAGTCACTGAAGCTGAGTTTGAAAATTAACCTCTAGCTTGTTAATTCTTTGAACTTGTTATGAAAGCTGATGGAAGGTACTGTATGAGTACCAAGAAGAATTATTCTGTAAATGTAATTGTTACAGTGTCAGAAAAAGAATATTCCAAAAGATCCTCAGCCTATTTTTTTTTTTTAAAGTATGGAAAGGCATCAGTAATCACAAAATGCCTCTAAAATCTCCTTAAAGTGTTATAAAGCCATAAAAGACAGCTCAGCTAAACCTGGAGTGGTTCAGCCAATAAGATATGCAAAGACTGACTTCTAGCAGATTTAGGTTTATTACAGCCCCAGCTAACTCATCCACTGAGAATCTCACTTTTCTGGCCCACCTGGTAAAGCTGCTGTATGTGGACCACAAAATGTCCCAGATCACATCTCAGTTGTTCTAAATGTGCATTTTGGCTAGTGCAGGGGACAGCACTAATTGGTTAAGTATGTTCTAGTGTCTGGCCACCAGCTGCCAGCCACAACATCACACAGTGTTGCCTTAATGCTGTTTGTTCCAATCAGTTAATTTGTCTGGATTATGAACTCTTCTGCCATCAGGAAAAGAAAAGCACTTTAAGGCTATTTCAACCCGTCTGCTCTGCCTTCTTCTGTCAAAAGTCTAATTTGCAATTAGGAATTTCAGCAGCACTTACATGTGCTCAGAAAGCAGCAGAGCAAAGCTTCCAGAGAGATTCGTTTCCCATAGAAATAGAGATATCAGCAATTCCCAAGAAGCTGGTCTTTATCAGAAGTTAGTAAACTGTTAGTATTGTCGTTTATGGGGCTATAAAAGTGCACAGAGCCAAGCTGTCTCCTCCAGAGACCGGCGTGGTAACGTGTGCCTCGCATGGTTGGTTCTTCTCAGGCTGGAGGCAGCCACACTGCTGGGAGATCAGAAAAGAACTCTCTGCTGGGAAGCCCCAAGCTCAGGGTGGGCCTGTCCTTTATGATGCCCTAATAATGTGCTGGTTAGTGTAAAATAAGGATGAGATGCATGAAATCCTCCTCATTTTCCTGTGGGACTTCATGCCAAAGTTTTCCCTCTACTTATGTAGCTGTGCCTTAACCTTTGCTTGTAGCTGAGCTTCCTCATCCCCTAATTTAAATATTATTTTCCTAGTAAGACCTTAATTCAGGAAGATGCTGAATTGCCTCTTGGAAAGGCATTGATTTTTCTATAGTTCACATCTATTTCTTCCAGCAATACCTTTGAAATTATGGCCTTTGTTTATTAGTTCTGTTGTTGTTATTACTGATACAACGCAAGGTTCTTCCAAATGAGTGATCTGTACTTCCAACAGTGTTGTTTTATAATTAAATCCTGAGGCCATGCTTTCTAAGGGATTTCAGTCCAATGAGTAATCCACTCCAATGAGTGAAATAATCTGTAAACAAAGAAGGCAGGGATGAACAGATTGGCATGAATACAGAAGGTAGGAATCATATTCTTACAGGTAGAAGTCCTGGTAAATCTCCCTCTCTCAATTAGTTGCCATTAGTTGACCATTTTATAGTCAGTGTAGGAAGATGAATTATTCTAGGGTTCAATTCCTGTCAGCCAAAACTGGTAAGATAATTCATGCCCAAAAAGTACCTGGTTTACTCAAGTGACTAGAAAATGAGTCCAGAATGACTAGATCAAATGTAGATATCTACACAGTAAATATCTAAAGTGAAGTTAAATTAATCTTACGGTCAATATGTTTTGATGAGGAAGGCCATTGTCCTTCCCTTGCAACTCCTGGGGCAGTTGCAAAGAAATCCCATGTTAAGACCCAAGTCCTATTAACTTCAAAATTGGAGTATTTTCCTCTTTTCTCTGATATTGCTCCATGCTTCCCATGTCTCCCCTCTTAGTCCTGGCACTGACAGCAGCAGGGCTGGTGGGAATGTCAGCTGCCACCAGTGTCCTCAGTTCTTATCCAGCAGGGTTTGATGGCTGGAGATCCCTTCTTCCTCTGTCTTAGGATCACTTTGGGTTTATGTTTCACTATTTTCTTAATACAGCCTGCATTCATGGACTTTATTTTCTTTAGTTCTCCGTTATTCAATTTTGCAGTCCCTTTGTTATATCTAAAGTGATTTAGACAGTTTAGTGTAGGGACCTCTGACTGACCACTGGGATTTGTGTTTACAGTCTGGGACCCCCAGTAAAACCTGTTTTTGCATTCTTGCAAGCTGTATTTTATTCTAGAATGACAGGTTGTTTAATCAACACAGAAAATCTACTTGTTATCACTATAAACTAGAGCTAACTCAAAGCAAACCCAACTGCTGGACATTTCTTCCCCCAGTTAAATATAACAAGCTCATTATCAGCTTAGGCCAGGACAAGCCAAACAAACCCTGACACCCTTTTCTGTTGGGTCGATAAAAAACATGTGGCCTTTAAGTAGGAATGGCAAAAAAAAGTAATATGAACTGGGCTACACCAAACACCATCCAGGAGCGGTTTGGCTGTGTTTGCACAGTGCTGTGCCTCATCTGTTGTGCTCCAGAAGTCGTGTAGCTGTGTTGACTCTGCTGTGCTAATACAGCTACACAACTGCTGAGCAGCGTTTAGCTTGCGTGTGCCCAGCTCAGCACACGGACAGAGAGAGCTTCCATCTGTCTCCAGCCTCTTTAGAGGCAGGTCCACAGTCTGTCTGCCTCTTGTAAAAATGCAAGTGAGTAAGAGGACAAAGATCCTGGAACTTACAGTGATGGCTTAGTGTTTAGGAAAGCCATCAGAGTAATTCTAAATGCCTGGGTATTTGGAACACCGTTTTGGAACACATTTGGAACGTCCAGTGTCCTGATCATTGACCACCTTGAAAGTGGTTTCAGTAGGCACTGGCTAACTGATGAAACACAGATCACTAGTCCCCTAAAAAAGTTTATTTGTGCTTCTAGTTATTCAATAGCAAAAATCAAGGATCCATTACAAAAATTAGGCATCTTCTTCAGTAATTATAATTTCCAGTATCCTGGCATGACATTTTTTAAATGCAATTATGGGATTACTGTACTGACAAACCGGAATCTTTTAATTGTTTGAATTACTCCCCACTACCAATCAGAACAGAATACATATTCTATTAAGTTGACAATTACCATATATTTGAGCATTTCACAGTCCACTTAGTCTCCTGATAGAGTTCCCTGAATGATCTCTCTCTCTCATTTCTTCCTGTCTAGCAGATTGTTTTAAGAAGTGTTTAAAACACCAGAGCAGGTGATAAAATATTTCTGGTAATCCTTTAAGGTGAATTATAAGCTTCTAGGAAGAAGGGTTGACTTTCATTGAAGGGATAAAATATGGCCAAGTGCAACAGCCATGGAAAAGTAGCAGCCACCTGACAGTAAGCAGCCAGAGACGTGCTAAAGGGACTGGTGGTTTTGTTCTAATTTACTTCTGTGGGATTCACTTGACTATATAAATATCATAGAGATGACTACATTTCAGCTCGTTCTCTTTCAGATGAATGTAAAGAATGGTGGCTCCCAGGGCTGGAGTAATCATGTTGTGAAAAGGGCTTTTAAACTAAACCTGGTGGGTCTTGTTCCATGTGTGTTCCTTTGTTTTCCTTTTTGCTACCATGTTAGGCTCTGATGGCTAGCTCTAATGCAGACGCCTACTTTATTGACATCTAAAGTTGGATGAGATAAATTCTATATGCATTCTAAAGACAATACTCCTAGCTGGAGTTTCCAGTGGTGAGTATGGACTTTTATAAAATGCTGGACACACATGACACTGAAGTTGTGACATGCAGCTTCATTTTAAGAGACTAAATCAGATGAAAACAAAACAGACACATGGGACAGGAACATAACTGATGCAAGCTCGTCCTGCCAATTCAAATGGAATGCTTTTCCCTTTTGAAGGGATGACTTTTTGCCAGTGGACTCTGTTCCAGAGCAGAAACTGTCTCATGTCGCTCTCCTTTTACAGTGGACTAGGTATTGACTATCTTTTCCAAGTGGCAAGGAGTTGATGTAAATACCTTATCATTTTTTTTCTAACATGACATAAGTAGAGTCACATGCTCTTGTCTGACCCAGATCTAATTTCTACTGTTCAGTAATCCATGATATCAATGAAGGTGGAACCAAGGTTGTTCTGTAAGGGCTTTTATGCCTGAGCAATGACATCTGCCATCTGGCTTGTCTCCTGTGCTGATCTGTGCTGGCAGACCCCATTTTGAACAGTGAATAAACCTTATCAGGCACAGACATACTTCACTTCATTGATCCTAGTCACCTGCTTAAGTCTTATTTGTGCTGTCTGACATGTCTTTCACCCTGAGGAGAGCTTTTTACATGATACGTGAGGAATGGGGCTAACATGTTCTGGCATCTTCCAGTGCTGAGACTGGTTCCATAATAAGCTTCATACTCTGAGATGGCTGCTACTTTGAAAGCTTTATTGACCTGATAAATGATCCTAGCTCATGTGAAATGGGCTGTGAGTCTGATCCAGATGGCTTGCTGGAGACAGCTTTGAGGTCAGAAGCTGCTGACACTTGAGCCAGCAATGTGCATAAGCTACAGCATCTGGGATCAAAACCATAATTCTCTTGTTAATCAAACCAGGCCTCTGTCAGTTGCTGGTGGTTTTGCAACATGAATTTCTCACTTGATACACTAACAAAAAGAGAAATACTTGTGTCTAATAATTTAGGATAATTGATGCAGGGAAGACAAATTATGAGAAGATATTCTGCCTTCTCTTTTTCATTTTCCTTTGCACTCACAAAGGTATCCATGTCAGCACTCAACATCCTATAAATGGATGGTGCCATTTCTCATCAATGCTGAAACAGATTTCCTAGAGTTATATACATTTTAAAATCAACTGGGAGATTCGTGTTCAGACAAAATAATAATACATCACACTTAAAAATAAAATAAATAATATAAAATTGGGCCAGCAAACCCAATGCTTTTGCTGACACAGATAATTTGTTTTGCTAGAAGGAGGGATGTCAAAGCTTTGTTGAGGACAGCACAAATATTTTCAGTCAATAGAGTAGAAATTCTTAGTGAGTTTGCTTTGATTTTGATCACACCTTTCTTCCAGTACTCTAATAAAAATTGTGTAGCTAGCAAGTGGTGCAAGACAAAACAATATTTAAATCAAACAACTTTTGAAAACTACAGCTCTTATTACCCTAGAATAATTCATCTTCCTACATTCTATGGTTGCACAAGAATGCAATCTTTCTCGTCTGGGAGAATCAACTTTCCATGTGACTAGTGTGTCTACTCAGAACCTCAAAACTTACTAAACTGATTTGGTTGGGATGAGAGGGGTGGTGGTGGTGGTGTTCAGATTTCTTGGGAAAATTTAACAATTGCCAACATCAGCGTTTTTTTTTGGAAGTGCTGCTTTTTAAAAAAGATCTTTACCACAGCAGAAGTATCACTTTTTACTCCATACTGTCCACCTATGTACCAGCTTTTCTAAGAGCCATGAGCCCTCCAAATAGTGATTCTAAACCTTAAAAAAAAAAAAAAAATGAAAAAAAAAGCAGCCAAAACAAACTAGTCAAGATACTTGAGTCTTGAGCAAAAATTGATACAAGTTCCATAGAGATCATGGCACTTGCCGTGGTCGGGTGTGACCAGGGAGTAAGTGGAGCCGCACCGGGGTGAGCTGTGTGTGTACTCTCCCCTTGGATCGAGGGCCCTTCCTTTGGGTCGGGGGCTCTTCTGTTGGGTGGAGACACCGCGCAAGGGAACTCCTGGAGGCTGAGAGCCTCCGAAATATTCAGGATTCTGAATCCAGTCGTCTCGTACCGATTCCCTTGGAGCTAATTCCAGTTCCATAATGAGAAGGAAATTAACCAGAGGCCCGCGGGCCCCGCCGAGGCCGCAGCCGGAGGTGCCGCACGCGCCGCAGCCGCGGGGTGGCGCCGTCAGGCAGGAGAAGGGGCGGCCTGTGGCGCCCTGGGCGGAGGGCGCCGGGCGCTGTTCCCGGCGCTGCTCCCGGCGCTGTTCCCAGCGCTGCTCCACCGCACAGGGCTCTGCTTGGCTCCCAGCCTCCTGCACGGCATCCCCGCCTTTGCACAGGCTGGTGTGGCTGAGAGAATGCCACCATCCAGACGAGATGGGGGTGGGGGCGGGCGCGCCGCCGCTAGTCCTGCCGGCCGCGCTGGTTCTGATCCAAGGCAGCGCTGCTGGGGGCTGGGTGTGATCAACCCCCTGCTCCTCTTCCCTCCCGTCCGTAGTACCCTCAGAGTCTCCTCGTCCCGCAGAGAACGCGAGCTTCCGTCAGCTGGCAGCCCCCATTGCTGGGGTGATGTTCCAGCCCCTCCTGAGCCCCTGGCCTCTGAGGCCGCCGCCAGGGGGGACGGCAGGCACCGCGGGTACCCCCAGAATGGGGCAGCCTTGGCATCCCAGCCGGTGCTGGCTGGCCGGAGAAACACCTGCAGGCTCTGGGGCCGCCACTGGGCAGCAGCCGGTCAGTGGGATGGACCAAGGGCTGAGCGGAGGTGCTTGGTACCGCAGCCTCCCCTTTTCTCCCTTGGCCCAGCATCTCCTTCCCTCCCTTTGACCTGCACAGGCCTCAGCTTCATTCTCCCTTGCCTTTGTGTGACCCAAGCTGTATTCTCTAGGACAACCAAATCAAACTTTCTATCCCTTCCTGACCCTCCTTCCCTATACTTTTGCTAAACCTCCTGTTCCTATCCTTTGCTGAACCTTCCTTAACATCTGATCTACAAATGGGGTCTCAAGCAGAGCTGAGTAGAAGGAGAGAATCACCCCCACCCTTGACCTGCTGGCCAGGCTGCAGGGGATGCAGCCCAGGACATAGTTGGCGCTGATATATAGTGAGGATGATTCTAGATTGTAGGTAGAAGTTTTTATTTGTCCTGTCCTTTTGCAAAGGTGACACTTCTTTGACTGACATTTGAGAACCTCTGTTAGACCTTAAGGACATCTGCTGAAGCAGTAAGGAGGAGGTCTCATCACTGTTTTATTCTGTTGCCAATGAATCTGGATGTCCTTTTCCACTTTAGTAATTTTAGGATTCTGAGTCGTGCTTTAATGTAATCTAGTTTGAATATTTACAAGTCCTGTGGGTCTCCTCTCTTTAAGGAAAATGCAGAAGAAAATCCATCTTAGAGCATCATTGCAGTGTAGCCTGGTTCAAGCTAAAGTAGGTATGTGCACAGCATCAACATCTCAGCTGATATAAATAGGCGTGTCCTGTTCAGTTATTAGGATGATAAAAGTCTATGCAAAAAGCATGGGATAATTCAGTTCTGTGGCACGGGAAAGATTTGATGTTCTTCACGCTGCCAATGTGCTTTCAGCAACAAAAGGCATTCCTTCATTAACTTCTTCTGTGTTTAAGTACATTGAGTGTTTTAGTAGTCAGCTTTGCTGTTGGAGGGTATGCCTAGAGGAGAGTATGACTAGCAGAAGGAAGCATTATTTGAAAAAAAATTAGCATTCTCTGAAAACTGGAATCAGTTTTCCGTACCTGATAGGAAATTCAAAAGTTATGGGATGTCCTTTCATTTCCAAACTGGAAAAAAAACAGCTTGGCTGAAAACTGAAATTTAATATGATTAAAGCTATCACATTGCCTTGTTTGTTTGAGATTTACACTTTAGACTATATTTTATGTGATGTAAAAATGGTTTTAAGCAATAATTTCAAACAATACTTCAATAACTTCCAAGCAAGATTTAGACTTTTTCAGGGAGTTATCCCAAGACATTCTGGCTTAAAAAGCCCCAGCATTTCCAAAGGGGTGAAATACTCCATTAGTTTTGTAATTAAGTGTAAGCACTTACTTCTTATCATCTGCATTTCATAATTTTGAACTCCTATGTATTGTATTCAGAGGATATTTTCAGCATTAGCTGTCTATTTTAGTGAGGATTTTTATCTAGGTGTCATGGATGGGAAGTAAATGTAAAAGGTACTTCAGATGTTAAATAAACATTCATTTAATTCCTCTGGTAGGAACATATTTATATTTCATGGTTTCTAAATTCAAAATACTGTAATATCTAGATCTGGATGGCTGCTTTAGAGGGGAAAATGATAAACAACATTGTCCCTTGCAGTTAGATAGCAATATTGAGAACAGTCCATTCAGCAACAAATCAAAAGATTTATATTAAAAAGGAAAATCATATTAATCTTGCCTCGGTTGCACCAATGTATGAAACTTATTTGAAATAGAAGGTAGAAACAGTAACCTGCAAAAGAGGGTGATTACACTTCAGCCTAGAGAAGCAATGATAACATGGAGATAGAGAAGGAACTGTCTGTAACTTGGAACTATTTTTTTCTTCTGCACTGAAACAGAAAACTCAGTATCTGCAATAACTGACTGAAAGGATGGGCTTGTCTGATGCTACGTGTGTATACTGCTTCATAGAATACATGGGGAGAGATGTATTGCAGTATGTAAAAAGCCTTTGTCAGATATAGAGTGCTTTTGATCTTGGTATTTTATCTTGTGTGAATTTTTGTGTAGTGGGCCTTTCATATATATGGCATGGAATAGTGTGTTTTACTGATAGTGCAGGCAAAGTAAATATCTAATGCAGCGTGCTAAATGATGTGGATACATGAATATACAGCTATTTGTGAGTTTTGTGCTTTTATTTAGGTATTCCTGAGTGCAGAAGAGCAAATAAAAAATTGTACCGGGTAGCTAGATTTTCATTATTTGAAGCCACTGTTTCATAGGAGCAGATACAGGTAGCACGTTTATGATTGTTTTTCTTGGACACACCCAAATTCAGGTAAGAGAAAATATTTTCATGGTCTCTGTTGACCAGGACTTGGGGGCTTTGGGCTAAACTGTGACTTAAATGCTGCAACCAGGCATTGGTTTCATGGGCACAACACAATTTTTTGTTTTCCATTTGTAAACCAGATGAAACCAATGAGAGCAATGGCTGATCAGCAATAGGTGCATCTGCCACACATCCCCATATGCATCAGATGGCCTGTTGAGGTCTTTGGCAGTCTTCTTTTCTGATCATTTTTTCCCTGCCTTTCCATTTAAAATGCAGTGCATCTGATTGGTCATAACAATGGGAGTGTCTTATCCTGTATATACTCAATTTCAACACACTGAAATCCAGTGTCAGCAAGGGGCTCCCAGGTTTATTACAGTATAAATAATAAAAAAATACAGTCTCGGTGTGAGTTGGTTATTACTGCTCAAAAGCAATGCAGCAGGTTCATACAAACTATTTTTTATCTCCCAGGAAGGAGTTTTCACTGAGACAAAGAGAGAGGATTATCGCTTCATGAATAAACAACTGAAGAGACTTTTCAGATAAAAAAAAAGCAGAGATTGCAAAGGCTTCCCAGGAATAGTATAATTTCTTTTGTTAAGTTGCTCCAAAGGACACTGTGTTCCTTGCCGTTTTACCTCAAAAATATATTTCTCTATCTATGGGGAAATTTGTTTTTCAACTTGGTGAAGTATGGTTGGGTTTTAGAGCTGTTATGAATCTTGTGCAGGAAACATGGGAACAGTTCTGATACACGACAGATGCAGTGCAACTGCTATGATGAAAGCCTTTCAAGGAACTCATATTTTTTCTTTCTTCTCTGCTGTGTTCAGAGAACCCTTCACTGTGTGTCATCAGTCTGGAGTTACAGAGCTCCAAAGCTCGATGTCAGAAAACTCAGAAAACATCACTGGTTCCAGCTCATCCCTCATGTAACTCCATGGATTTGGATGAGATTATACCAGGAGTAAGCTGAGCCCAGTGATCTTCACTGAGCCTGCTTGACTTCATGAGATTCAGTATGAGGATTTGTAATGCTAAACTGTCAGTAGAGGCCGAGGAATTGTGTAAGTGGAGTGGAGGAGTTAGGAAGTGGGGAGGGGGAAAGAGGAAGAAAAAATAAGGAGGGAAGAGAAAGCTGATTTTGGATGACTGTCAGCTCTGCTTGTATCCTTGTCCTTTATATTTACCCTGCTTTTATTTGGTTTTCTTTTTGCTCTTCTTTTATTCATTCTATTTTCATGGTCTGGTTATTTTAGCCAGCCTTTTCTCTGTGGTGCTTGTTCAGTTTTTTAGCACTGTCATTTAAACAGCTTTTAACAGCTACACGTATTAATCAAGTGACAGGGACCCCTCGGGGGATGTGTTTCAGCCTTTTAGCAGCACTTGGGAAATCTTTACTCTGATTCCATGGAGCTCTGCATATACTTAGTAGCAAAAAGGAGCTGTGAAAAAGGGAACGTCAGCAGGTCTAACACAAAGCAGGTGGAGAACTTGGGCTGTGAATCTACTTGAAAAGAATAAACTCTATTAAATGAGAAAATGTGGACTGGGTGCAGAGTTTACTGATGTTTGTGAATATTGTGCTGTTGTGGTTGTTATTTCCCTGTTAAGTGCATGTGATAGATTGGCATTTAAGAAAACAAAGAGAAACACCTAAGGAAGTTAAAACCGCTGGAGGCTGATGGGACTTTGTCTCCTAGCCAACAGCTGGCCATTTCTAAGAATCGACAGCAGTTTTAACCACTGAAAAGTGTGATCAACCTTTGAACACCACCTTAAGACCTAAGCCTGGGAATTTCTTTGTCTGTTTCCTGGCTGTGAAAGGTAACAGAGCTCCAGCTGGTTCCCGTTCCCTGCCCAGCCCATGCGGCCCCGTGGGGCTGGGCCCAGCGGCTCCCGGCCGGGAGATGGGGCCTGCGGGGCTTGCCCCGGGCTCTGGCCAGGCCAGACCGGTCCCTGGCTCAGCTGCAGATTTTGCTGTGACTGAATTCACCAGAGACTGCCGAGTAAAGAAAGAAAAAAAGCTCTGGACCTGCGGCAGGCTGAGACAGTGACCACACTCTCCAGAGCAGCCATGAAGAATCTTCCATCACAGACAACTCCAGCCGCTGCTCCGGCAGAGATCACAGAACCATCTACAAAGCCTGGGCAAGATTTTAACCTTTTCATTACCCAGATGAGACTTGCAGATTAATCCTTTTTTCCATAGAAAGAAAAAGAGAGTCATCAACATGTAAAGAGACTTTATAAACTATCAGAGACAGTGAAGAAAAAAATTAAACTTCAGAAGAGGTAGAGGATAAGGAGATGCTTTAATTAAACTGAAATATTTTTCTGTTAAAGCTATGGAGATGGACAATAATGTTCTGAAAAAACTCCTTTAATTCATGACAAAGTATATGGGGAGGAATGGAGTGTTCAAAGTTTGGATTTTGAGCAAAAGGTGGAGTAATTATGATACAGTGAGGTGCTGGAACAGAGGGGGGAGAAGTAATAGCTGAAGATTTGGGGCCGCTTGAAGCAAAGAGAAAACTTCTGTTTTCCAGGGAAGTTCACAGAAACAGATGAAGAGAACTTTTGCCTTTGAATAACTCATCCTTAAAAATGACATCCCTAGACTCATGGCCCATAACACACCTCAGAGTGATGTGAAATGGGAGGAGAACATCTGATGACAGATTTTCTGGGCAGCTGGCATCAGAAAAATAGAAAGCTATAACAGAAATAGTTTTCTTGTGAGAAACTCCATAGATTAGCGGAAGAAGACTTCTGTTTCTTTACAAAGGCTGATGAAAAGGCTCGAACAGGAATTGGGGACTGTTTAAACACCAAAGTTCCAAAGTTTGTTGTCTCTATGTTGTCACATAAACAAAAGAATGGTTGGGTAGTGGGGAAAAAAAGAGTTTTCTGGAAGTTTTATTTTAGTTTTCTTTTTCTTGTAGTTTTGTTAATAAACTTTCTTTATTCCTTTTAAGTTTTAAGCCTGTTCTGCTCTTGTTCTAATCCACATCTCACAGCAAGAAATAAGTAAGTTTTCTAGGTTTTTTTTAGTTACTGCTTTAAAACCATGACAGTGCATTACTGCAGTGCCCAGATATAACTGTCATGGACTAGGACTTGATACATACACTGGTCTTAAAGCTGAACTCCTATTTTGGGAAAGGCTCTCCTGGATGAAGACCGTGTTTTTGAAGTGAATGAGATGGAAAAAAAAAATTAGGTTTGCTGTTTTTCTCTGAGTTTCTTTTATCATCAGGTCTTGGTGACATTTTCAGGAGCAGATAGGAAAAGTCAAATTAGAAAGCAATTTGAGCTTTCCAGTACACAGATACTGGATTTAAGCTGTTGTCTGACTCAGAGTTATGATTTTGAAGGTATTTTTCAGGAAATACCTTTTTTAAAGACCACTTTACCACTTGAAATCATATTCTGAAAAAGAAATATTTTACAAGATCAAATGAGCACTTTTTTTTCTTTTTCAGTGGGAGCTTTCAAGAACATGGGACAAAAAGCAAAGGCTTTTTTTTGTTGTGTTTTGCTTTCTGTAACTTTACAAAGATTGTGGAGGTAGTGGAAGCTGTGCTCTCAGTAAGAATAAGAGTCATCTGTGATCTGTGCAGAGTGATCTGTGAAAGACTCTCTTTCTGTTTTGAAGTCCAGAGGCTAAACACATTTGAGGAAATAATATTTAACACTATGCAAGGAGATTTGACGTGCAGTTCCCACTGCAGCAAAGTCTCCATGTAGTGTTTGGGAACCTGTTTCCTCTAGCAGGAGGCAGTTTCTGTAACAAAACAAAGCAGTTTTTCTCATAAGAAAACAGGCAGTTTTTTTTCCTAAGAAAGCAAATTATTATGTTGGCTACTGTAGATCGGAAATGTCATTTTTGACAGTACAGGCATTACCTGAGTTCTTTTTCTATAAGGTTCAGTGATGCTAAAAGTAAAATAAAAAATCTTGCTGGCATTACTGTATTGATTGAAGTCACAAAATATTTTGGTTTAGCTGATGCTTGGATTTATCACATATTTAGTCTTTATTCTCTCTGGCTATATATATGCGTAAATGCGTTCTTGTTAAAATTAAAACCAAGTTATTGATCTGTCAAGCTGCTTCTAAAAACTCATCCTCTGTCAAGAGCTGTGCTGAACAACATATAGCCCAAAGTAGCCAATTTACAAAAGGCAGATAACTTAGAAGCAAAGTTGTCATGACAACTTTAACTCCATATCCACCTTTTCTATGTACACGTTATGAAGTCATGAAGGGGTTGTCGAGGGAACTTAAACTGAGCATCCTAATTTCTGGGATTCAAAGTTTAGTCTAAGCACTGTTTTTTTTTTTGTTTGTTTTGTTTTTAATTACTGCTTTGTATTCAGAATTCTAGTTATTCCTGTATTTAGACTTTTAGATTATTTTGGGGTCTTACAGATGAATGGCATGCATAATATGCAAGAAGAAAAAAAAGAAAAAAAGATAAGACTTCTGTTGAAATTTGTACAGAGCACCAGGTTCTATCTGCTAAACCTCACTTTCAGCGGTATTTCCTGTGAAGAGAGGGATCTTTGGTACCTTTATTCTAGATACATGTCCATGGTTTCTATTTCATGGCAGTTTTACCCTGGCATAGCACCACAGAGCTAAATGGCACTATTTCTAATGCACAGCAGTGTAAGTGAAACAAATTCAGATAAACCTGTTCTTTAAGAAATGTAACAGACTTTTCTTCCTTCTTTCTTCTGTAAACAAAGTAAAATAAACACCAGGAAGTTTTACTCTGGTTAGTCACTGGAGCACTAATGGCTCTGAGTCCAACAAGGAACCATCTTCCTTAGTTCTTGCTTATGGGCACAGCTAATGCGGAAGAAGAGATGTTGGATGTCTGACTTGTTTTGTCAGAGCAGAAATAGCTCTGTAATAATTTACAATAATTACTTCAGTGAGAAAGTGTTGGATAGATGTCTGTTTCTTTCCTGTGCTCGCATCACTTAGGCATGCTCACCAACACTTGGACTTGTTTTGGAGAAGGCTTGTGCTGCCTGCCGCCCCCAGGGACCTGGAAGCCCACCTTCTCTCCATGCATTCAGCTGACTTGTGAGGGCCCTTCCCAGTCTGTCCCTGACCCTGCACTTTCAGCAGACCCTCCCTGGCAGGCTGCAAGTACACAGGAAATTTCATATCACGTCCAAATACACGTTGTTATATGCTGCAAGCAAATTGATGAACTGTTTCATTTCAGTCCAGTGCTGAAGACTCCAGTGTGTAGGGGAGAAATTGCCATAGTCTGCACTGACTCATCTGGACCTCAGCTTTGAACTTGGGGCCAGATGTTGGTACTAACTGATATAAGTGATATGGAGCTAAAGCTGCTGGAATGCAAGAGTTTGAGCATGAATTGCAAGCAGGAGACATACCAATGAATGGTTTCAGCAGTAACTTCTGGCTACAGTTTCCTGGGGTCCATCTGTGCTAGAAAGTGATCAGCTGCTGACTGCTGTTTTTAACAAGAGTGCAACAACGGCAGGATACTCTCCAGGGCAGGATTAAAATTCAGGCAGCAGGAGGAAGCTTTCCCTGCTGTTGCCCTGAATCACCTTTTCTGTGGATAAGGGCCTTCACTGCCAAAGGCACCTATTGCAGAAAGGAAGGATACTCAGGGTAGAGCAGATGAGAGCTTGCACAAAATTATTTAACAACCTAGGAGAAAGAACCAAGCCAAAAGCAGGGTTGTATTCTGAAATGACCCCTTGGGGGAAACTGGTCAAAGCCAGACTCCTAGGCAAATCTGAAAAGCTGCTGCCTTTGTCTACAGGGATGAATTGTTGGGACAATCTTTGGAGTAAACATCTTTTTCAGGGCGGGAAGAAGAAGCACAAACTGGAGAATATAAGCAGGGGCAGCAGTTGTCAGCTGAGTAGATGGGGCTGATAAACTTAATTTTATAAACACTTTGAGCATAATTCTGTACCTGCTTCTGGTCTGTGAATGTTCCATCCCTGTGGGAAATCTCTTCCATACATCCTGTGCAGTTCCTATTGACTTTGAGGATGAGTTTGGAATAATCAGTCATATCTTAAAATGTACCCAATTCACAGTGCAGGTAGTAGACCTTATTGCCTGTATCAAGAGAGGACCATGCAGTGTTGCCGGCTGTGTGTTCTTGTTATGAGATGTGTAAATGAATTTTAAATGGTTACAAAGTTATTCATAATCTGATAACTAGAGATGAGAAAGACCTATTACTATGAATTTTACTGTCTTAACCACAGAGGGTTTCCTACTACCTTGAGAAAAACATTTGAATTGTATTTAAAATAATTAAACAACTCGTCCAAGTATGGGGAGGAATGGGAGCAAAGCCAAGAAAGCTTCACTGGCTAATTTTGAAACATATGGCACAATTAATAATGGACTGAAACTGCAAAATTAGAGCTGGATATTGGGAGTTTTGGATAGTGTGCATGGGTTTAAAATGAACAGCACTTGAACACCACAGTGACTGGTACATAGAAGGATCTAATAATACCTACATTCCAGAGATATAAAAGTGTAGAAGTCTGCTGAAAGGGGGAAATAAGTGAAATTCAGCTATTAATTTCATTGGCTGTGAACACTTCACTAGAGAGGTTTCATTACGTAGAAAGAATTGACATGGAGACCCCTTATATTCTTAGTGGCTGTGAGCAGTTTTCATATGATTTGGACATGTAATGTTAAAGCAACAGATCTGTTTGGACTCCTGACTCAAGAACTGTGGCCTCCAGGTCATAGCTTTTGTAATTTCATATCTTACTTTAAAATCCCCATTCCTCTTTTCCCCCAGAAAAGTTTGCTAGGAGTTCAAGTGGGCCATTTACTGTCTTCAAACAAAGGGATCTTGAAGGATCAGTTTTTCTTGGCATGCATGATTTGGGTTCGTACTGGGATCCTGAACAGAAGAACTCTGTTCCCTTGGTCTTTATGGACCATCCTTTCAAGATCAGCATTTTTGATGTGTATACACTCATTTTTGATGTCACTTAGCATCTTTTCTGACCTCATTCTGCAAACTGTTAGCTGTGAGTGCTCTTGCTAACTTCAGGGGAAGCAATTTCATCAGTATGACTATGTGTGCTTGAATAAAAAATTGGGGGAGGGGAGCTTTCCTTTGTTCTCCTTTATAAATACCACTCTAAAGGTTAAAACTCTTGCTTTAACCAAAGAATGAAATGTAAGTTAATATATGACATTAAAAGATCACAAAATTGGGTGTCTGCATGGGAAAATGCCTTGTTGGAGTTTGACATGTATTATGCCCAAATTCTCCCTCTCTTGTAGTGTCTTGTAAGGTTTATGGCCAGAGAAGCAGGGAAATTGCAGCTAATCTGGTCCCGTTATACAGGGTTCATAATCTTGCACAGAGAATCTGAAGTCAAGTCAGAGGGGCAAGAACTGGCTGTTCTGTACAGTCTGTCTGGTTTGCTTTGATAACATCCTTTGCAGATTAGCCACTGCTAGCATCATGTACCATTTTTATTTTCTGTGTGATCAAGCATGCCTTTACCCAGAAAAAGATTGCTATATAGCTTTTAAAAAGCAGCTTGATGTTTTTATTTTCTAGACCTACTGTTTCCCTGGTTTATTTTAGTGGCTCTAGTACAGACTTTGGTACCTGCTCTAGGATGGGCATGTAGAAATGCATTTATTTGTTTTATTTTCATGGCAGAAATGGAAAATCTGGAAATAATTTTCTATCTATAAAGGGTATCTCGAGGTCCCTCCACAGAAGTTCATCCTTGTGATGGGGGAATGAACATTCCTCTGAAGTGTTTAACTGTCTGACATTAGACACAACTGGGGTGGAGAAGTGGAAGTGGAGAATGAATAAGCAAGTGTTTTTCAATCATGCAGTGAAATGCTTTCCCCTCTGAGCAAGACAAAATAGGAACCTGTGATTGCCTCCCAAGGCTCCTTCCTAATGTGGCATAGCTAAATGTTACCCTCTATTGAGAGCTGTGTCTGAGTGTCACTGTCAAGCCCCAAGGAAACAAATCCAGAGAAAACAATCGGCCTTCATGCCTCTGGATTGTAATGTTAATTGCCTGATTTAATGCAACTTAAATTAAGAATTTCAACTAGAGACAGTGCTGCTTCTCTCAGTCTGTCTTAGATTCCTATTCCTTTCCCGAAATAAGGTGTCATCTATAACTTTGAAATTTTTGGATTTGTCAGTTTGTGGTAGATCAAACAAAGTAAAATTTAAATGCAGGACTTTTAATAAATGTATCTTCTTATGCCTTATTAATGCAATCAGTCAGCTTAGGAAAAATATGCCAAAGATAACAAACTTGCAGAGTACATTCTTTCTTCCTCCTTCATAAAATATAGGTTATGCTTATGAAGATTAACTGCTTGCTCTGGAAAGCAGAGTGATCTATTTTTATGCAGGCGAGGCAAAATATGGACAGCAACTGTTTATGCCTTTTATGTCCTTCAGGACCTAATTCTGTCAGGTTCAGAGCGATACTGCCCACAAAGCCTAAGCCTGGTACAGACGGAGCCCAGGATGTCAGGGGGCAAAGCCAGGTAGGAGCAGGTCCAGAAGGAGCTTTGGGTGCTCCATAGGTTCAGGGCACATTGTGCAGTGCGCATGTGGCCTTCATGAACCTGTTGTTGCCCACCACACAGGCAGGAGGGCTGCGAGGACAGCTGACAAATCCCACAAGAAGCACAAAATTCACACCTGGGGATGATACCTGGTGAGGAGGAGGAGAATCTCCGACTCTACCCTGGCTCTCTTGTCTCCTGCTGCTGTTTTGTCAGGTGATACAAATCAGCCATATGGTAAATAATAAATAACTAAATTGCTTCTTTTTTATTCTCTTGGATGTTTTTAACCTTTGCACAGAAGATAAGTGAGACTTGATTATGCATCTTTGTAACTGTGTTGAGGATTTTCAGGATGTGTAGCTCACACTAAAATATTTCCTCTCTCTGGTTGCATTGCTGCATGACATGGTTCTTACCAGCAGGGGTTTATTGTGGTTGATGGGCTGACAGGTAAGAGAGGTAAATGCAAATGCTGCTTCAGTTTATTTGGTTACTTCTATAACTAGTCCTTGCTGGAGTGGTATTTTCAATGTCTGCTAACCAAGACCTATGCTACAAGTGCAGAAGAAGTGAGGACCTGATTTAATGCTTTTGCCATATAGTAGCTTAAAACACATACATCCTAAAATTATTTATTGGTTTGATTTTACAAGCTGAATATCTAAGCCTTGCTTGCAGCAGGAGGTGTGAGGATTTGCAATTTGCAAAACTTGTAGGTGCTGATTATTCTGTTAAATCCTATTCAAAACTGGCCTGGCTATATCTCTGCTGTGAGAGAGATCTTTAGGCAAATGCCCTAATACATTCACCATATGAACACTTTGCAGGTCAGTGACTGTACATTCAAAAGTATTTTACTCAGCGATAAAATCTTTATCACAGCTTCATTATCATAAACACGTGGTGACAAAAATAGTTCAGAGCTTTGCACACCACGCGTTGGCTTTATATTAATTTTTAGTTATAATTCTTCTGGGGTTACCCACGATGACTCAAGGTCTTGCACTAATTGAACAGGAGGAAAGAATAAAATTAATGGACCACAAAGGTCAGTATGTGGCTCATGACTCATATAATAATTTATTGTAAATACATGAGAGTGGCTGTACATGTGTAGTCAGATGGCAGCCTTTAAAGGTGTGACACCTGGGGTCTGCTGCCTGTTTTCATCTAGAAAATCCCCCCTCTTAGTAGTGCTTTGGTCATTCATGATATACTTAATTTCTCCTGCTTTGTTCCTATATTGCACCGTTTGTTATTTTTGGTCTTTGCTTCTGGTCTTGCTAAAGAGAATAAGCAGAAGTTCTTCTAAAACAGTGCTGTGTTCTCAGTAGTGAATTCTTAACTTAGAAGAAACTGAGCAATAGTGGTCCATTTTTTCTCAGAAATCTGTCCTGACTTCCAATTCAAGTTTTCTGGATGCTGTTGGAAGTGTTATGTGTCTGGAAATACTTGTGTTGGACTAGCCTGGATTGCAAGGGTCTGACCTCTGTGGCATACAAGAGTCCTTGTAGCCCTTGGGTCCCATCATCACAGGCTTGCTGCAGAATGGATGAGGCTTGCTGTAAATACTCTGTAGAGAGGTTCTGTGTATTAGCAGAACCACTGTGATTTCCAGATTTTGATGAAGCAGAGAAATACACACAGGGGAGAGAGAGAGAGAGAGAGACATTATAAAATGTCCCAGCTGTGGAAAATGCATTTCTCCTTCTTTTGTATTTTTTCAGACAGTCATTTTTTCACAGTGATTGAGTTGTAAGACAAAAATCTCAAGAAAAGTGGATTCAAACATTTAAAGATGCTTTGTGTTTTGTTTTGTTTTTTTTTTTTTTTTAATTTATACTGTTCTGTAATTTCCCAAAAAATGTTCCAAGAGCTCCTCTTGAAAATACAGGAAAAAAATTACTTTCAAAGCTTAATAATTTGAACTGGCAGGGATGTCAGATTGGCAGAAGTGAAATCTGGTACTTTTCCTATGTCTGTATTGCAGTAATTTACTAATGCCGGCTGTGGCAGCAACTATTTGTCCGCTGGAATGAGACCAGTCATTAGATACTAATGCCTTCTAGTCACTAATGAACTCTTCAAGATTTGAACCAATGATTTACAGGTTAATGATCTCAAATCTTATTACCAATATGCATGGGAATAATTGAGAATTGTGGAGCGAGGGGGACTGAACTGCTTAGTAACACTCCTTAAAACAGTAAGAAGCATTTTTCTTATAAATGGCTTGCCTTTGAAATGTTCTAAAGTGATTGTATAAACTTCATATCATAATTATACCTGTGATTTCCTGAGTACCAGAAGAATTATTGTTTTCCAAGTACCCAAAAGTGTAATCTGGGGTCAATAAACGAACAGAACTAAGATCAAATAAGCCACACTTATTTTAAGTCCCTAACCATATATCCTGAAAGTTCCTTTTCAATGTCCAATATATCTGTGCAACCACTAATTCCAGTGTGACTTGTCTTTCTATGAAATTCTGTCTGTTGTTAGAAAATCTAGGCTCATATCTCTGATTTAACCCCTATTCAGCAGTGTGAGCCATGGCTGAATGAATTTTTTTCCTTTGAGCTGATGGATAGAGCAATATATCTCAAACTCATTCCACTGTACCTGTATGACTTTGCTTGTTCTTACAATGAATGGTTTCCATATCCTGGGTCTCCAGTTCCTGTACCTGAAAGCTATGAAAGATGGCATTTGGGTGAGATTGGGCTCTGGCCTTACATGTTAAGGTGAGACCCTTACTGCTGCTAGGATGTTCTGAGGTGTATAAATTTTAAAATCATATCTAAAGAGTGTGAATGAGAGTGTACATGTGTAAGCCATTGGAGTTAGTGGCACAGTAGTATTTAAAGCAATGGTGTATACATGGTAGGTCAGAAAGACTGAGAAAAGGAAGATGCAGTAGAGGAATAATGTAAATAAAATTCCAAGTGTTGGAAGCAGTGATAATTGTTCTTGACCACAGACCTCATCACAGATACAAAGCTGGTGCAAAACAACTCACACTTGATATAAGCCTATTTTGTCAAGAGAGGCTGCAAAGGCCCCAATGTTTATGCATTTCATCACTACTTGTGATGAATCCAGAAGACTGGATAAGAACTTCCCAGCTAGTTTCCCTCACCATCTATGTCACCATAAGGCATCCAGAACAAGGTACTTGAATAGACAAACATCTCAGTTCCTATAACCATAGAGAATTGAGAGAATTTTGAGAGAATGGGTGTAGGTGAGGCAAATCTGTTTCTTCTAAAATAAAAGTCTGCTTCCCTATCTGTGTGGCCTTGCCTTGAATTTTGCTTCTTTAACTGCTGTATAGATCTATTTTGAGGTATCTGAGCCTGCTCCAGTCCTTGCTATAGCTGCCTTTACAAAACCCCATCTTGTTATCCCACTCCTGGAGACACCTGGTCATTTGCTGGGCTTTATAAAAGGAATCTGCAGCAGAACAGACAATTCTGGCATAGCTGTAATCATCAGGTTTTCTTCTTCTAAAATGCAGTGGAATAATTTGGCACTGGATAATGGAGGATAATACAGGGCAAGCTTATTGACTTACCATGAGGAAAGTTACATGGTGAATTTAACTCATTTCAAACCCAAGCTAATCCTGCACTGTTGTCAGTTGTGGAATGGCCTTGTCAGGGTATTATATTAGCTTAATTCTTGCCTTGTAACCCACCACTTTGACTGTTTTTTTTGACACTTTGTAGAGACAAGAAATAAATTAAAGCTTTAGAGATAAAGCATATAAACAGCCTTTTTTTATTCTGTACAAACACAGACCTAACATTAGGAAGGGGACTGCTAAGTTATGGTACTGAAGTTTTATGAAATGTAATTATAGGTCCAAAGATATTTTGTGTGGAAGGAAAAAGCTTACTGTACACTATTAAAGTGTTTTATGTCCAGAGATGACTGACACAATGCATTATGGGGCTAGAATAAGCATAATTGTCCAGGAAGAAATAATTGAAAATAGTCCTTTAGATGTCAAAATAAAGCTATACATCATGTGAGACTGTCAGCAGTTATTACATATCTTTGGTTGTAGAGACGAGCTTCCTTGGAGGCTCATAATTTATGTTTCAAACAAAAATAACGTTATTTAGGGCTTCTGCTTCAGCATGTCCATGTGGGTACTGCTGGACTGGTTTCAAGTGGCCACACATTTTGCCATTACCCTGCTGGAGTAATTGGGGTCTGTGAACCATGGGAAGGCAGGACACCCCCCAAATCCACGTCTGCTGACCTTGGTTTGTTCCCAGTGCTTTGACAGGGTGGCAGCATAGGAAAGATATGCCAGTGCCTACAGCAGTGTGAGCTCTTATGTGCTGGCAGCAGAGCTGGGGGGCACAGTCTTCTTTCTGTACAAGGGTCATTTCCAACTGCTCTGCAGGATGGGAGAATACTCTTCAAACATGAGAAAGCTCTGGCTGTGGTCTTAAACCTTGGGATGGAGGGGCAGGGTCATTTTTAATTAATAATGTCTCTTAACTCTAAAAAGAAATCCATAAATATGTGACTATCTTGATTTTTTTTTGAAAGCTGAGAGTCTTTGAATGAGTGTATTCATGCATTTTACATATAAGTGATGTTAATTACTTCAGTCAGCCTGTTGTAAACTAGCAAAGTTTATTTTGTTTGTGAATAACAGCAACACCCTGAGAGTTAATTAATATTGGGTAGCCAATGTGATATTCCTTGGATAAAAGCTCTGTACAAGCTGATTACTCTTGCTGTTCAGGAAAGGCTATAGTACCTTTGTTCATGTGCAGCAGTAACTTCATAAGAAAGCCCAGCAGAGCTCATTGAACTTACTTCAGCAGCAGTGACATGCACTGAACACTAACACTAAAGCCAGCCTTCCCTTCTTCTGTGTTACCAGTGGTTAATACATATTTAGCACCACTGCAGTGAATAAAAATCACAATAATTTTATTTGTAAGTGTATGACTGTATAGTTAAAATATAAAAAAATAGTTTTTTGAAACCAAAGTCCATATCCATATATGAAGGCTGCTGTAAAAAGTATGTTCCACTTTAAACAGCAAACCACATATAGACTGTAAGATGAATATTGCTGGGCTGTAGTTTTGCAGCCAAAATATTAATTATTCTCTCAGTGAGGGTATTGGCTAGACAGGGTGGACAAGGAGAAGGAGAAGGAGAAGGAGAAGGAGAAGGAGATGAAGGCTAGCAGCAGAAGAGGGCTGTAGTTTGCTGGAAATGATTTTTAGGAACTGGTTCATGATCTGCTGGTGATTTTCATAGCTCATTCCACTGAGTGAGGTAGAATCACACACCTTTCTGTATATATGTGTTTACTTACAGAAATACAAACATGAGATGCATGTCTGTGCTTTACAACATAATTATACCAATGAAACAGAAAGGAGGACTGTCCATGCTTGCTTGAATGTACAGGAAGTGATGATAGGAGTTTTGAAAACGTCTGGATGAAGGGAATAATAATGGAAGCATAAATACATGGAGAGGTTTATTGGAAATTACGTGATCAGGTCATGAAGTGTGAGAAGTGTGTTAACATGAGGAGCACTCCAAGGGCAAGAGTGGTAATGGTGACAGCCAGGGAATGACAGTCCTCTGGATAAAACAACCTAGCTGGACACACTACCCAGCTGTGGGATTGGAAATCTGCTGGAACAAATTTTCATGCATTTGTTTTGATTTAAATGGACGGAATTATTAATATAACGTGAATCAAAATCAGAAGGTATCTGGGGAAAGCCATCTCAAAACCTTGTAATTCTTAATCCTAAAGGAAAGATAAAGCAGACATGTAACAGGAAACTTGTGGCTGTATTGGAACTTTTTAAAGATCCAAGAGTCAAAGAAACTTACATAAATTTGTAACAAATATTTCTGGTGATAAATACTGCCATTGTTATGGTCAAAATAAGAGAACAGTGTGAAATACAGTGCAGATAGCAAGGAATATAAGAAAAACATCTATATGGCTATAAGAACAACAATCTGACAGGGATCTCAGGCATTTTGGAAGAAGGGCTTAAAACTGGTATGAATCGCTTCAGACAATAAATATAGTTTAAAATCAGAAAAAGGAAATTTTTTGAAGACCAATCTGAAGAATATGTTTTAGGGAATAAAGCTCCAGTACAGTGTAGGGGAAAGTAGTAACTCCACAATGCTGTGTAAAATAATTTGGTGGTGGTACCAGATCATAAACTGGAGATGGGTCAACATTGTAATGTTGGCCTAGGAAGAACTTATTTCTCTCCTGAATGCATTGACAGCCATATCCTAGGTGAAACATGATGTTAGCTAATTTAGTTTGCCTCACATTTACTAAATCTGTGTTGGAGGAATGTTTTGGATGTCATATTTTAAGAAAATGCAGAATAACTTAAATGACGCACAGCAGGGAGGAATGTGGCCTATGAGAAAAGCTGGAGGAGTCATCTCTTCTATAAAAAAGAAGGAAAAGTGGATAACAGGACTGGAGTTTTCAGTGATAATGGAGGTATAAGGACACTGGTGCTCAACAGTTCTCCACATCTGTGGAGAGGAGGATAAGAAGTAATCAAATTAATTTGTAGCAAGGGAGATTTAAGTTAGATATTAGGAAAAACTTTCTAACTATAAAGGTATTTAAGAGCTGGAACAGATTGTCTCGGGAGTCTCTGTGGTCCCACTGCCAATTTTTAGGACAGATCTAGTTTCTCAGAGGTGGTCTAAAGTTGGCTGAGCTTGTCTGAAAGCTGGAGGAGCTGATGACCGCTTACAACTCCCCCCCTTTCCCACAGGACTGTCAAGTACATTATGCAGGAAATGTAATATAGAATGAGTAAATTCTTCCATGAAAGTTGATGGGTTTAAATGTTATTAGTCACTATGTTCAGAAGAGCCTGTGAAAAACCTTATACCTGAGATCTTCATAGGATGTGGAAAGACTCATGCAGCATTCCTGGGAGTTTGGGGAGTCTGAGTCTGAACAGCTCCCTGCATACATCTCTGTTACCAAGACCAAGTTGGGTCTCTTCATGTTACCTTTGTAGAAATTAAAATGCAGGGAAGAAATGCTTCATCCATGTGAATTTCCACCTATCAATGGGCTCTTTACTACAGTGCTGTATGTCCCTATAGAAGTGACTAGAAAGTGTCGTGCACCATTGCTAGGTAACACCTTTTATTTTCCTTAAAGTAACTGCACATTCTATATGAAGCAAGGCAAAAATAGCCAAAATAAATGTAATAAGTGTCCATAGTCATAACTGATGGCTTGTTTCTGAAATCTGCTGTTTGGAAGCTAGCTGCGGAGTCAAGATTTTTTTCAGGTGCACAGACAGGAAAAGGATCATGTAACTGAAATAACTTCTTAGATGAAATGGTATAAGGAATCAGAAAGGCTGAAAAAAATCTGGTTGTACCTCTAAGTCACTAAATACTTAATGAAAGATGATTTAGTTGCACTTACATTTAAAGTAGTTTTCTTTATGGTGGTTTTAGGCAGGTTTGTCACAGAATCATAGAGTAGTAGAATGATACAGGCTGTGAGGTATGTGCTCTAGCCCACGTCACTCCTCACAGCAGGTCCAGGATCTTGTCAAGTTGTGAATAGCTGCAAACATGAGATTCTACAACCTCTCTGTACAGTCTGTGCTGATGATTGACCACTTTCATGTTCAAAATGTTCCCCTGATGTCTAATTGCAGTTTCCTATGTTGTCTCACATGACTGGCAGCTGTAGTCCTTGTGCTGTCAGCCTCAGCCTCTGAGAAGTGCCTGCCTCTGGCTTCCTCACTTCCTCTTATTAGGTGTTTCTTTTAAGGTCAACAAGATCCCCTCTGAGCCTTCTCTTCTCCAGCCTGAATCAACCTAATTCTCCCAAGGCAAGAGCTGCATCCCTTCATTGGACATCCTCCAGTTTATTATTTCTTGTACAAATCTGGTCATAATACTCTAGATGTGATCTCATGAGTGCTGATAGAGAATGATCACCCTTTTCAATCTAACCAGGAGATTTTTTACCTTTGCTGCTGCAATGACTTATTGCTGATTCATACAGTTGTCCACTGGGACGCTCAAGTACTTTTCTGCAATGCTACTTTCCAGCCAATCCTCACTGTGCCTGATCTGTTATATGGGATTGTTGTGTCCCAGCTGCAATTTTAAAGGCATATTTGAAATGTCATGTCAAGAAGCTCTGAGGTTATGTTTACACTAGTAAAAATAAATTTAATCTTGCCAGAGGCCTAAACATTGAAACCTTGTCATGCTCTAGCTGAATGTTAATGGTCACTTTGTAATTCAGCATTCCTAGGTGTATGATATTGGGAACATATCTAAAGGTACAAATTAATATCTTCATACATTCTGAGGTTTAATTGTAGGAAAAGGTGTGTACATAGTGTCCAAATGAGTAAATATGAATCACTAGTAGTTATAGGGTGTCATGCTTAGTAAATAGTAAAAAAGCAAAGCTCAAAGAAACAGTTCATAAATGCTTAATTCTCTTTGGGAGAGTTTAGGATCATTTCAACCATGGTTTTTTCCTGGTCTAGATAAACTTCATTGAAAATAGGCAAGGATTGGAAGTAATTGCCTTTGTTGCCCTTCACCTCCTGGGGCTGAAGAGCTGAAGAAAGGTGAAACAAGAGTGTGTTTTTCCTGGCTCTGTCCTGCACAGAGAAGTCATCTTTCTGCATGGGGTTGGTGGGTCAATGGGCTGCTGGGGCTGCCACAATTTAGACATTTTATTCACTGTGGGCAGATGCCAGACACAGCAATCTGTGCCTGCCTGTGTTAGATAACCCTCCAAATGCAGCACTTTTTGATATTGTGCCAGCCCCCGCGGTCATCAGCTTAAGAAGGATGTGAACCTCTTAAGTGGGTCCAGAGGAGAGCTGCATTCAGTGTGGTAGGTGTAACATGGAGAGTGCCTTGCATTGTTGGCTGCTTCTTTTTCATCTGTGTCAGTCCAAGTGACTGGAAAGGAAATACATTCTTGACTGGAGTCTATTCCCCTGCTGAGGCATCCATACAAAAGAGTCAAGATACTTTATATCAGGTTTTTAATTTTGCCTTATAAGCCTTACTGCAAGTTGTTTATATTTAGAAATATTAGGGGCTGACATTATGCAATATGGATGTTCAGCAATTACCGAGAGAGGAACAGAAATAATTAATCCTCTGGCTCCTTTTCTGGCTTTCATCCAGTCAATAGAGTGGGCCTTATAAGAGACTAGCAATGGGAACCTGATGTGTTCCCTCACGTTTCAGGGTTGCTCTGCCTGCAGTAAACAGATGTTTCCATACAGTGCACTCACAATGCTCCAGTGACATCTAGAAGTATTCTTCTCGTCAGTTCTGATCGCTGGGAATGGCAGGAGGGACCTGCAGCTGGAACAGCATGGTGAAAGTCCATCCAGTCACTGGAGTTCTTTGCAGTGTGTATCCTCAAGCAGCCTGGTTAGCCTTGCTCTTGGTGCATGCTTTCGACCCTGCCCTTATTGTTTCAGTGGATAGCAGTATCTATCATAGAATCATGTAGTCATACAGTCATAGAGTGCTTTGGGTTGGAAGGAACCTCAAAGATCATCCCCTCTGCTGTGGGCAGGGACACATTCCAGTAGTCCAGGTTGCTCAAACCCCCATTCACCCTCTCCTTGAACACTCTCTGAGCATCCTGTGCCAGTCTGACTGTCCTCAGAGTAATACCTCATTTAAGCCTGCCCTCTATTCAGTTCAAAGCCATTCCACCTTGTCTTGTTACTACATGCCTTGTAAAAAGTCACCAGCTCTCTTTTAGACTCTTCAGGTACTGGAAAATGCTAGAAGGTGTCCCTGGAGCCTTTCCTTCTCTCTGCTGAACTACCCCAACTCTCTCAGCCTCTCTTTATAGGATAGGTGTGCCAGCCCTTTGGTCATATTAATGACCCCACTCTGGATCCATTTGAGAGGTCCACATCATTCTTATGCTGGTGACCCTAGAGATGGACACAATATCAAAAAGTGTTTTAATTGGAGAGTTATCTAACACAGTAACAGGTGCCAGCACATATCTACAAAACAAAACAGACAGTATGGACTGGGTGGTGTGTACAGCTCTGTTTGTAGAACAGTCAGAGAGTCCTGATGGACAAGTTGAACAAGAGCCAGAAACATGCCCTTGTTGTGAAGAACCATTCAGAACCATGTCCTGGACTGCCTTAGTGAAAACACAGGCAGCAGGTTGAGGACCACTATTTTTTTCCTCTATTTGGGATGTATGAGTGGTTCCTGGAGCACTGTGTCTGGTTTTGGGCTCCCCAGTGACCTGGAATGTACCCATTTATTGCTCAGGTGACTCCTATTTTGGCCTGTACACCTAGTCTACTGAGAGAGCTAGTCACAGCTGAGGCTGGGCTGGTGCCCACATAACAGAAGATTCAAAGCACCTTGTGATTTTTAATGGGAAGGTTGTGCTGCAGATTCCTGTGAGCCTGTTTGATGATCACATCCACACTAAGGAATGCTTAAGGCAGCCCTTGGGCAGAGACAAAGGTCTGTGTGTGCAGGCTCTGCAGGCAGAGGGGATAAAGGCAGAGAGACTGTGCCTCATCTTCTCAATTATTATCTCCATTAATAATTGTGTTCAGCTCGTGATTCACCCTGGGATTATTGGAAGAGACTCCCTGGTGTGCCTTGAGCCTTTAATTCACCAACACTTTCTGCACCACCAGGCCTCAAGTGTAAGTTATGAGAGAATAAAGCATATAACAAACTCCTACACAAACCATAGGTTTTGGGCTATTTAAATTACAGCTGGGAGAGGGGAAATTGTGCAAAATCTTTGGGGGGTACTTGCTCAAAGAGCTGGAAAGATTCGGCAGAGTTTCTCTCTCTCAGTTTTATGGCTTCTTCACTCTGATGCAACAATAAAAATGTTCCACTGGATTAGCTAGGTGGCTGAACTGTGATTTCTCTGCAACACTTTTTCACACTCTAAAAGCCTAATGACAAGCAATCAAGAACATGTTAATTGGGACGATTGCTCCTAGGGGACCCCAGGGTCCTGGGAAGTTGAAGGTTTTCATTAATTCTGTAGAGCTGGCTGAAAAAAATAACATTTCTTATCCTCAGGAAATGTCTTAGAAATGTGGTAAAATATGAATTTCCAAGTAAAGGTAAAGCACTTCACCTCCTAGAGGGTCTTGTTAAACTTTTGTCACCAGGGCTTCCTTCCCTCTTGATGGTTCCTCACAGACTTTTCTGAGTGGGAACTGGGGTTAGGAGGACAATATCCATTAGCGCTGGCACCCTGAAGGGGAGCTGGTGACCAGCTTTCTTCTTTGCAGACCTGTTTGCAGACCTGAAGCCACCACACAGTCTGTAACCCCATGGACCAAAAATCCTCCTTTAACCTCTTGGTCATCTCAGACAGCCTGACCAGCTAGATGGCTGTGGCTTGTTTCCCCATGACATGCATCAGCCTTGGTCTCATGAAAAGAACATTAAATGCACAGGCTGGATTTTCCTTTTATTTTATTTTTTTTATTTTTATTTTACATTCCTCATTGAAAATAATTGAAGAGCCTGTCATTTAAACTGCCATCAGTGAGCTTGTGGCAACAGCATGTTGAATCGACAGCCTGCTTCACACATCCTGAAGTCAGTGCCTTGGCTTGCCTGCCTGCCAGCCACGGGGGCTTTGTCTAGATGGGAACCAACACCAACACAAAGCCAGTGGCTGCCTGCCCTGGGGGTGTTTTGTGGCGCTGTCTACAGGGGCTGCAAAAGTCTGCAGAAATGGGGCCATGCTGTGTGTCTGAGGCAGCAGTAGTTGCCTCTCTTCTGTCCTGCAGATTTGTAAGATTGATATGGATTTCCTTAGAGATGGGACAGTTATTTGCTCTCTGTAAAGTTAACGTACCAGGGGAATTCATGGGGAAAAATGCATTAAGAGTCATCACTCAATGTAAGTGAATTCTGGCAACAGAAGCTTTATTACTGCCGTGGTTTAGACAGATGATGATGTTTGCCTAAGTAAATGCTTTCTTTCTGAGTGTCTCATTGCCATTAGGAGAGGATCCAGCACCAGAAAGGGGAGGGATTTCTTACTCTCCCAGTGGCAGCTGGTACTGCGGAGCTGGTGAGCCCGAGTTGACCTCTGTGGTCATTTCAGCAGCCTTCCTGCCTCAGTGGTCCACTCTCAGGGGTATCTCTGTGGCCTGCAACAAGCCATGCTCCCTATCAACTGCACACTGAGGACAACTGATAACCTTTTACTCCATTAAACAATATTATTTTCTGTATATGGTAGTTTTTATGAGTCTTCCAGGAAGCCCAGACACTGCAGTAACTTCCCTGAAACACGTGTGACCTTGCTTGGCTACTGCAGCAACTTGTGCTTTTCCAGCAAATGTATCTCATGACAATGGGGCTCATTTGGCAAAAGCTCATGGTTAATAGGATGAGCATCCCTCAGGCTGTGCTATATTTGTTGCTGAGTCTTGCTCTATGTTCTACCTCTCCTCTAGCATGGGACAGACTCATCTCTGAAAATCAGAGCAAAACTGAGGGATGAACCCCTGTGAACCCTGCTGGGTACAATTTGGCACTTGTTGCTATGTTGTGCTCTTCCTGTCTGCAGATATTTAACAGTAAATACTGCAGCAAGCTTGCCCAGCTGAAGATTAGCAAATCAACACTTCAGTGGGGTCACCCAAGAGTGGCAGAGCAGGGATAAGAGCTCCTGTCTAGACTTCAAAAGCTCTTTCCTGATCCCTGGACTGCTGTGTCTCTCAGCTGTACAGGAATCAGCCTTTTCATCTTTTAATACAATCCGTCATGAGGACTGCTCTTCTGATTCCTTATTTCTACTCTGTAACAAGCCTTGGTATCCTGATGAGATTCTAGGTCCCAGAAGTTGCCACTGGCAACCATTTCTGCACCATCCTACCTTGCCCTTTCTTCCTTGCACTCCTCTCCTGGCCTGAAAATGAAAAGCATAACAGGAACAAGTAAATATTAACTTACACTCTAAGTCATTCTTTAAATAAACTACCATAAAACAGTATTTCAAAAGAAAGAATATTTATAATTTTCACATACACCTTTTTGCAGTCTGCTTGGTAAAGGCAAACCAATCAAATACAAGAAAACACAACTCTGGAAGAGAATATGGATATTTTGAATCCTGTCTGAAACATAAAAAAAAAATAAAAATGTGAAGTTTCTTATCTGTGTAAGAGAATACTGACCATGAGCTATGCTGGAAGGAAAGGGTTAAGATGGTAGGAAAGATAGGAAAGTAAGGAAAGATGGTAAATTGCTCAGATGACCTTGCAGCTAGGAATGCCAAGACCCAGAGACAAACAGTGTAGAAACCTGACAGTATCTGTGTCCTTGTGTTACGTGTTTCTGCAGCCCAACGCCTTGGGATCCTTGGGCCAGCGAGGTAATGGGATTAATTTACTCTTTTCATTCCAGCTGTGGTTTTTTGGTTGCCCTCAATCACCTGTCTGTGTTGGTTGACACAAGCTGTGATTTATTTTTGCATTTGTATGTAATTATCATGGGGTTACAGTCTCTGATTCATTCCTCCACTTGCTATCTGTGCTGACAGTCAGGCAAGGTAGCTTTTGCTATCACCAAAGTGCAGCTTTGTATCAAGAAATAGATCAGCAACTTGCCTATCCAGAGTTCCCATCAGAACCTCAGAAAAGTCAGACAAGGGCTAAGGTGCCTCTGGGCTCCTTGTGTAGACACTGGTGTGTTTTCTGTGTTACACACCTGCGTGTCTTCACAGATAACTGTGTTGCTCAGCACATAGTACAGGAGACTTAATCCAGGTGAAGGCTTTGCACTGGAGCCTGGCTCTTCTCTGTATTGTTGAGGAAATATTTTTGTAAAGATTTTACCCTTGTATTTTGTCTTTGAGGATCTTAAAGAAATAATAATAATAATAAAAAGGGTAGATTCAGAAAAAAAACAGGGTTAAAAACAACAGAGAAGATGTGCTTTCTGTAAAAAGAATTTCCTTCTCCCTGCTGTAGGTTTTGTCCCCACAGATTTTGTCTATCCCCCTGTTCTCCCTCTTTGCAAGCTTGCTGCAGTCCCCTGCCTAGGGAGGGACTTGACCTGTGGTGAGTAGCTCAAGGTATCTCACTGGCTGGGCTCGTGTCTTGGCTTGGTCAGGCTCGTGCAAGTTATTGTCAGAGAATCAGTAACCTCACTGTGCTGGGGCGGCCTGAGGCTCACTGGCCTCCAGGGGAGGATGCTGCAGTGTGTCTGTCCGCTGCAGGTGCCTTACTCCCTCTGCTTGCAGTTCAAAGAAACTCATTAACATCCTCTGTGACTCAAAAACACTTCACAGATGAGACTGCAGCCAAGAAACTATGCAAGCTCAGCACCCTACTTCTGTACATGCGTGTGAGGGGTTCACTTTGGTGCAGGGCTGTGTGTACAGCAGAGCCGTAGTCAGGAAGAATCTTCAAAGTTTTGCCTCTTCCTAAACTACAGTTTTTATTGCTCTGTTTAAACTTCACTGCTATTTTTTTTACAATGCTCTGACACATATATTAGTGGGGATGTGCTGTATCAGAGCTGCAGAACTGCCTGCAATCCCCCAGGTTCCTCTGTAGATTTTTATGCTGGTGCATCCATAAAGGAACGCCAGATCTTCCAAGTTTTCCCCATGAGAACAGAGTAACGCTTTTCCTCTGGAAATACTGTAATAAAACAAAGGGAATACAACACTCCCATTATGAAGATCCCATGGATGGCCTTTATCATTTATCAAAAAGAAAAGGTGTTCTTGTAATATCTGCTGGAACTGTACACGGGGGAGGCTGCTTGGTGGAGCACATTAATAAAAAGTCAGAAACCTGAAAAATATGTCTTTTTGCAGATTCACAATTGTGCATTAATTTATTTTTGTAGCTTTTTCTCAATAGTCCAGTGGCTTCTGTCATGAAGCAATTTCATTAAAGCTTTGATCGTAGTGGTAATATAAAGCCAAGATTCCTGCAAAGGCTTCATTGCCCTAAAGAGTGTGTAATTGGCCAAATGCCTTAGAAAGTTTTGCTTGGTTTCTCCAGAGCACAAGTAAAAATTAATTGCCCCAGCAGTAGCTGCAGTGCCATCATATAAGGGTGTCAAAACCAGTCTTTCCAAATGGCATATTCTAACAGAGCAATAGATATGAGACTTGCCATAAATGTGATTTGTGAACATCGTTAATGAAGTACTAGACCTAATTGACTTCCCCTGGCTTTATGACAGCATAAAAAAAGTTCTGCACTACCAATGATATTCCTTTTAAACTTCTCCAGCTGAATCCCTGGCACTGCAGCGCTCTCTTAAAAGCAAGCTTTCACTGGTATTTATTTGGGAAAAAAAGAAACTGACTGTTAGACAGCATTTCCAGTTCTTTAGAAGTAATAAGAATTTTAGAGCAATTCTTCCATTGCAGAATGAAATGAAGATGCTCTGCAAGTAGCTCTGAAAACTCAAGCACATTAGAGAAGATCAGCTGAGGGTACTTGCTAGCCTGATCATTTGAGAATTCAAGAATGAACCAAGAGATTCAGGCTTAAATGCCTGTTGTGATTTGGTTTAGGGATTTATATTTCTGATGCAATAGTGTGTCTTTGATCTGAAATCACAGGCATTATGTTTTTTTCAATAATTATCATTCTAGCTAGATATTTTGACTTTCAACTATCTTCTGTTCAGAGGTAATGAGGTCTGTGACAATAAATGTCACCATTCATACTGGTACTTACAGCAAGATAGTTTAGCACTTTATATTGCTTCTGTAAGTCTAAAACAGCTCAGATGCAGATTTACTTAGTATTTTTAAGGGATATTTTGCCATTTTGCTGTATATGAAGCTTATGCTCATAGCCCTAGAAAAAGAAAATAATTTCAGTTCTCCTGAAATTGATTTTTTTTTTTTTTTTTGCATTTACCATTACTCCCTAAAAAAAATAAAAATTGTGTGTTAAATTATATGTTTTGGCTATGATTTTTCTCCATGCTACTCAGCCTAACTTTTCACGTGGTGTTATTAGAAATGAAAATAATCTGAAGGGTAAAATCATGATGGAATGAAATGACTGATCTCTAAGTATTTGCTTAGAGAAACATTTTGTAGACTACCATTTCACACATTAAACCTTCACTTATGGTGAAGGTTGCTGTAATGTCAGACATGGTAAACACCCCTAGCTGCTGCTTAGTTAATGAACATTTAAAGAGGACCTTTGAGTTGGTGGTATATGATAAATCCAGTTGATTTAAACAATTCATGTAATCCTGCGTTGATTAATCTTGCTCCGTTTTTGTTGGTAGTTTGGGTAGAGGTGGAAATAATTTTTTGTGGGTCTGCTGAATCCTGAGCTGGCCCAGGCTTTGCTTTGGGCTTCTGATTACTCTAGGGTGCCCCTTCACCACCACATCTGAGTGCTCCCAGGAATGCACAAATGGGTCTTACTTCCCTGACTCTCCTCCTCCCTTCCTGCTTTACTCTGTCAGATCCCCAGGGCTGTCAGAGTTTACCAGATCTGTTGTACTTTGTTTTGTGGAGTTTGATAAATAGAGCCAGCTGAAGAAGTGATTGGAGATTGAAAGGTGAGGAATTTCCCAAACATTCAGCATCTGCAATTTACTGATTTGAGTGAAACTCATAGTGATTGTATTAATATTAATCACGGCTCTTCTCTTTCTTCGCTTCATTCCCTCAAGCAGTGCATTTATATATATGTATGAGGAAGCCAACAAAGGACAATTATAGGGTGGCTTCTGGGACGTGCCCTGAATCATGAGCACCCTCCTTGTAAAGAGGAATTGGCTGCAAGCTCCTGGCAGAGAAGGATCCTGCTTGTGGTCACCACACGGAGATTTGCAGCAGGGTGAGGAGCATGGGCATCAGTGGGGTAGTTCCCAGACTATTCATAATCAGCAAGCAGCCTAAAGGGGAATTCTCCAAGTCCCCCAGACTTCTGAGGATCCAAAAAAGACTAATCCCTGAATCTCATTTGGGGAACCCTGTTTCCTTCTGAGCTTTGATTTTAACTGCTCATCATCTCTGGCTGTGTTTGTATCAGCCACAGTGTGGAGCAGTAAGATGAAGCAATAGGGCTCAGCCTGTGGAGTTGTTGCAGAGGTACTGGTGTCCACACCGAGCACATTTCAAGGTTTTACACTGGACCAGGAGCCTGGCAGTCACTATGGTCAGTGTGCAGGTGGTACAGCTCCTCCTTGTCATTGGCAAGGAATCCAGCTGCTCTACTGTGCCTGCTGGAGCCTGGAGGTGAAGGTGATTGCTTCAAATGTGAATTTTCATCCAGACTAGAACACTGAATAGGTGTGACCTTTGGAATTGTTAAATTGGAATGCTCTTAAACATTTCTGAGAGTATTTTCTGTTCTTGTACTCCCGCACTGAAGAGATGAATTTAGTTGCGGCTATAAACTTACATTTAACATTTTGAAATCCTTGTGAGTTTGCTGGCATTGAGGCAGCAGTTTGTCTTTTGATTACCTCCCTGACGTATAGTATGATTTGTGATGTGAACTTTCTTCTGTCTTTCTAATAATCTGCAGCTTGAGTATTCTAAAAGCATTATTTATGCAGCATGCTTGACACTGAACTGTGCTGTGTTGCTTCCATGGAAACCCCTGACAACATATTACTTCCTGGTCTGACAGATAAACAATGCCTCATTTTCCCTTATGTCAGCCATCTCAAAAGCCCTACTATGTCAGACCAAGGGTCTGTCTGTCCAGTGTCTTGTTTCTAACCATGGCAAATGACAAATGACCAGGGAAAACTGCTGAAACGGGCCAGGAATTTATCAATACTGCTATAAACTCAAACCTTCATCATTTTGGAACCTTGGAAGTAAAGTATTTAATTCAAAGGTCTTTAATATATGCATTTTTTTTTTTTCTTTCTAAGTATTGTCACTTTTTGGACCTATCTAATAATCCAGAATGGGAACACAGGTTAATTTATGTTTTAAGAGACTGCAGAGGTCTCTAGTATGACCTCCAGTTCCAAGCTGGATCAGCTGTGAAATCAGACCACATTTCTCAGGTCTTTATTTGGTTGTGCCTTCCCAGCCTCCAAGGATGGAGACTGCAAACTGTTTCTGGGGAACCATTCTTTTTTACCCACCTAGGAGATTATAAGTAAGAAGTCAAGTAAACTTGCTAGTGCTAGTAAACTCTTCACTTTGTCATTTAAAAGTCATCTGTCTGAAATCTCTTCACATTATGTTATAGACTCAAAGAATTTGCAGGAGGCAATTTTTTAGGTAACTTTTGGAAATCTCAGTAAACTGGTGAAGATGGGGGAAATCCCCAGACACACTGTTTCAAAAATCAGGAGCTGTGAAGAGTTTTTGGTGCAGAAATATAGAAGAGGACACTGAAATGGCTGGTTATAGGAAATGAACAAGTTATGAAATCAGCAAGTATTTTCTGATCTGTGTTGGAAATTTGATGGGACCCTATCTTTTGCCTTCAGTAAATCCTCAAAACAGAGATCAGAAACATGGGTACAAAGCATTCATGGAATATGATGGGCTTGAGGGAAATTGAGATTGCTCAAGGTTGAGGGTACCATATAGGACACCTTCCCCTTTTTCTTGGCCCTGTTTGAGTTGTGTCTGTAACTCCAAGTGTTCTCCTGCCAGGCCCAGATACCTCAATTGGGGAAGGAGGAAAGAAAAGAGAGATCTTTTTCTTTCCCACTTAGGAACCACCTAACAGAGAAAGCTCTTATTTTTACACACTTGGAAGTCTCATAGGTGTTTTGTTCTTTACCTTCAGCTGAATGTTATCTGCTTTTCTGGTCTCTTCAGGCCCTTTAAAATTTCCAGAGGTCACTTGTGCTGGGAGAATAAGTGCCTGTCCAGTAAATTCTTGTTCTCTGCTTATCAGGCTGGTGTGCATTTCAATATTAGAAGACTAATTTCTTTTATCCCTTTCTTGATGCTGGACATGAATTATTGAATTTATCTTGCCTAGGCTAGAAGGATTTTCTAAGGAGAGCAATGCATACATCTGGTTTTACTTTTTTGATTTCAGCAAAGATCAAAGATAATATCCATATACTTCATCCTCCCTAGCTGTGTTATTTATAGGTGGCAAAAAGATTCTTTATGGAAACTTTAATTAAACTAAATTTGAGACCACTTCTTGGATTTCTTTTTTTAAGTAATTTCTCAGTAAGTGTTGAAAACTGAGTTGATTTTTTTCTTCCTGCTTTCACAGCAGAAGGGCTCTGAAAGTCTGTTTAATTAATAGAAGTCCAGATGTATGAACTCTACCAGTACTTAATAATATTGTCAGAATAAGCAGCACCACTAGACTACAATCATCACAATAAGAGATCTTAATTTCAAACATGATTACGTGTGGCTGGATTACTCCGAGGTCAGAGAAGTATTTACTAGATAGCACTTTTCTTCCAATAATGTTTCCCTCCTCCTGCCAGAATGACATCTTTTATAATTTCTCAAGGTCGGAAAGGCAGACGCAGGTGGCTTCATTTAGTAGATAAGGGGCTGCCATTTCTAGTAAAGGAAATACAACTTGGCTTTGGGTAAGGGAGCTGCTCTGCCAGGGACTTAGTGCAGGAAGGCAGGAAGAGAGGGAAAGCTATTATGAAACCCGAGCAGTTGCCTTCTCTTGTTTTGACCAGAGTTTGTTGCTTCCATTGACGTCTGACAACTTCCAACTGGGCACGTGCTTATCCTCTGCCCTGACCTTGGCTGTGATATAGTGGATAATCTCTTCAGAGGGAGTGTTTGCTTTTGTGGCTTTGGATTACCTTATCGAGGAAGATGTTTTTCTCTGGCTAGAACCCTGAATTAGCAACTCAGCAGATCACAGACAGAATCTTCACAGAGCGCCCTCATTCTAGCTCTTCTTAATGGGACCAGCATTCCATCAGAGAGGCCTTAGAGATCTCTGAGGAGCTGAAGGAGGTAGGCTAGAGAGGAGGGAGGGAAGGTAGAGAGTCAGAGAAGGCCTCCAGACAAGCTGTTGGAGATGATACTGATTTTCAGTAGGAGCTGGAGGACAGAGGTTAGGTTAGGTTAGGAGGTTAGATTAGGTTAGGACAGAGATGAGGTGTGATTTAGGACTGTGGTGGGTTGATCTGGCTGGGCTATTGGTACCCACCAAACCACTCTATCACTCCCATCCTTAGCAGAGCAGTGGCAGAGAGAAAAGAAAATGTTAAAAAAAACTTATGGTCAAGATAAAAGCTGTTTAACAAAGCAAAAGCAAAGAATGTGTTCCATAGCAGAGGCAAACAGAGGATTTATTTTTCACTTCCCATCAGCAGATGATGCCCTGCCACTTCCCAGGGACCAAGTCTTCAGTACATGTAGCAATTGCTCCAGGAGACAAACATCAGAGTAATGAATGCCACTCCCTCCCCACTTTCTCTTAACTTAATTGCTGAGCAGACATCATATGGTATGGAATGTCCCTTTGGTCAGTTGGGGTCAGATGTCCTGGATGTGTCCCGTCCCAAGATTTTGTCCACCCCCAGCCTACTGGTGAGAGAATGTTGGAGAGACAGCCCTGATGCTTTGCTCAGCAGGACCCAGCTCAGTGCTGTGTTATCAGCTCCTTCCAGGTACCAATGCCAGGCACAGCCCTGTAGGGGCTGCTGTGGGGAGAATTAATTCCACCTCAGCCAGACCCAATTTAATAACACATGTCCACCCAGACTGAGGGTAGGCAACACCTCCTATTCCAATGAAAGGAAATATCTGGCAAGGATGTGGCTGTACATAGCTCAGCTCAGGCAGCCTAGCAATTTACCAGCAATCCATCATCCCCCTAAGAGGATGGGATCCAGCATAACTGGGGCAGCTTTGCCTGCTGGGAGCGGGTGATAGCTTAAAGAAGAGTCTGTGCTGAGTAATATCACCTTGCCAGGGGAATATCCTTCTTGGTCTCTGAAAGACAACACAGCCTTTCTGACAGGCAGGCTTTGGTTCAGAGTCAAAATGTATACAAATGCTCAAGCAGACAGCCAAATGTCCTCAGAATTTGTTAACCTAATAGATGTTTTCTGTATAGGCTCCTAACAACTTCAAGTGATATCTAAAATATTTAAACAAAATTTCTCATCTGGTCTAGGGTAAGTCCATTCATATGATAATTCTTAAGGTTGCTGCTCTTCCTTTGTATTTCATTCTTTAGGAAAAAAAAAAAAAAAAAAAAGCCTGTCTAATGCCTCATTTAAGATTCAGTGGAATCTTCCTTGCTTCGGTAATTTTCCTATTAAATTACAACTATTAACACTCATTCCTCACCCTAAAGGAAACCAATAAAATCACCCAAACTAATGAAGTTGTTTTCAGCAGCAAGCACCTCGTTACGGGGGTATTTCTAATTACTGTTAAAATGAACTGGAACACAATGCCTCCAGAATGGGTTGTCCCAGAGCTATCAACCCAAACCATAAACATCTGTGCAACTCATAATCTCTTCATTTAACCTTTGTAATAGCAATACAACCTCAACTAATTTTTAAAAGCTGATAGACATTAAAATAAATAGATATGAAAATGTCACTGACACATTTTAAATAGAATTCTAATTTATGAGCACTGACTCCCAGTGAAGAATGCAGTTTTTGTCTTTCAAAAAATAACTGTGCCACCTGGAGTTTATCTTCCTCTTATATTGTCTAGTCTGAATTAATTTTTTTTCTTTCTGCACTAATTGTTATATTTAGATATCATCGCCCAGAAGACTATGTTGAGGAGTGATTAGGGTATAGCTTACACATCAGAATGCATGAGCTAACTAGAAAAGCAAAGCTTCAGATCAGATTTAATTAAGATAGCTTACACTCTCAGTTCAGTTTTCTGCCTAAAGCAAGGAAAAAAATGAAGATTAACAGTTTCTTCCAGAAACATGATACTCCTGGGATAGAAATTTAGAACTCCATAAGCAAAATAACTTTTACTCCTGTGAGTAGTCCTCCTGAAATCAGCATGACTAGTTACGTGAATAAATGGTACTCTGCATAAATTAATAATACACAGTCTGGCCATATAGAATCTTTGCTCTGGTGCAGATTACTAATTGCCTGTGAGTAATTCAAATAATGAAAAAAGAAAAATAAGTGATATTCATATGAGTAATGGCTTGCAGGATTTTCCTTTTTAGTTTTCATATATGGAAAACTGAAGCTTTAATATCTAAATAAATCAAAGTGGGAATCTTCAACAGGAGGTAGCTAAAGGACTGTGTCTGCAACTCATAACACATTCACCTCCTTACAAGAAGAAAGGTGTTTTTTAATACCAGCAGCTTAGAATATAAAAAACATGCTGAAACTTCATGCATAACTGTAATCACCATCAATTTAGTGCTCACATTACAGGGCAGTTAGAAGGTTGGGGGCAACTGAGATCCACTTCCATAAACAGCAGGAGAGTAAATAAGGTAAGTAACTGCACAGGACTATCTGTGTTAAATCTCATTCATAGATCATTCTTGGGCTTTAATGTTCTACATGTATAGGGAAGCATGAGCCAAAATATCTTCTATCCTTTTTCCTCCTTCTGGGTGCTAAGTGCTGGGCTTTGCAATGCTAACTGAAGTAGAACGCAAAAGAGTAATTTTATAAAAAAGGCAAATATGAGGTCTGGTGTCCTTTGGATTTGTATCTTTTGGCTGATGGAGGGAAGGGAGAGAAAATATGATCTTCATCTGAACCTTTTCTCTTTGGGCTCTGTTCGAGGTATATACCCTCATGTCTATAAGCTGGTGTGCTTCCCTCTGGCTGGGGCATGAATGGGATCTTTGCTTCTGGCCATCCCTTTAGTTTCATGAATTTTGTAGAAACTTATTTATCTTTCAATCTGTTGTTAAATTGCATTAAAGTCAATCTGTAGGTCCCAGTGATAACTGAGAATGTTATGCAAACACACTGATCAAACACACATACAATTCCACAGGAAAAAAAATGGACTAAAATACAGAGGTGGTTTTTTTCAGTAAACTAGGTGGATAGTAAAAAGAGGGAATATTTTCAGTTTAAGATTCATATAGATGTTGACATAATTGTAATTTTTTGTATAAATAAGAACGTCAGTGGGAAAAGGTGCTACAAAGACAAGGAAACCACAGTCAGAGGCGATGGCTCACTATGCTAGTTGCTATTCAGGTCGATAAGGACAGTTCTGTGTTCACTGGATTGTTTATGACTTATGGAGACAGAAAAAAAAAACAAACCCAAACCAGAAAAAAGGTTGAAATACAAAGAACAAAACCATACTCTTAATGCAAATGATATCTCTATTCTTTCCATTTTTTATTCCTGACCACTCTCTGAGCCTTACTATAAAGCTTGACAGAAGTATATCTATGCCCTGATAAACTGGTACACAGGGAGAAAAAAGTGCCTTGGTTCCTAAATCTTGTCCCCAAAGTGCAGAAAATTATGCAAAAGAAATTATTCAGAAAGTTGTTTAAGAACCTCTATGCATGGTCTGAAAGAAGATACAGAAACTGTTGTGAAAGAGGCAGACAATTGACTGGCATAATTTGCTGCACAGAGAGAACAGGGAGACAGGGTAAGTGACAAGAATAACAGCACCAACTGACAGAAATGTACCTCTGTCATGAGCAATTCAAAACCTACTCAAGGATATTATCCTGCTGCACATCAACACAGAGCCTGAGTTGAACTGGAGATGCTGGGTGATTTCACTGAGACTTTATCTGCTGCTCTCCCTTTTTAGGTAATCTTACTGACAGGGTTTTTATCTGTTTTTATTTTAAATTGTGGCCATCGTTAAAAACTAATTTGTAGTTGATTTGCTTCGCAGTTCATGCAGGTTGTTTGAAAGCCTTTGGAGTGAAAGAAAGCAACATGGGGTGGAGAGGAGAGCTGGGCTAGAGAGGAGAGCAGAAACAGGTGGAGCTGTTCATGGCACTTCCTGGAAGGCTGCAAAGAAATGGTTTTGTGGCTTTCCCTCAAGGAGTCATATTCCATATTTGTGCTATTTTCTCTTTCAGGTTAAGACATAGAGGTGTCAATGCTGTGTTGGATCAGAGGTGAATCTGGCTGCTCATTCTGTATTTAACAGTGATCAATAGCAGTGATAGAAGAGGGTAAGATGCTTGCAGCCATACAGCCTCCTGGGGTTCAAAACCCTAAATGACATAAGTATCTCCTATGAAGACAGAAAGAGAGAGTTGGGGCTGTTCAGCCTTCAGAAGAGAAGGCTCTGGGGAGAGCTTAGAGCAGCCTTTCAGTACCTAAAGGATCCTACAAGAAATCTGGAGAGCGACCTTTCACAAGGACACATAGTGACTGCACAAGGGAGAATGGCTTTAAAGTGAAAGAGAGTAGGTTTAGATCAGACTTCAGGAAAAAAAAAAAAAAATCTTTACTGTGAAAGTGGTAAGAGACTGGCACAGGTTGCCTAGAGAACTTGCAGAGGCCCCATCCCTGGAAGTGTTCAAGAACAGCTTGGATGGGGCTTTAAGCAACCTGGTCTACTGGAAGGTGTCCCTGCCCATGGAAAGAGGATTGAAATTGGATGATCTTTAAGGTTCCCTCCAGCCCAGTCCATTCTGTGACTCTCCAGCCCAATCCATTCTGTGACTCTGTGATAAGAATGTCCATTAGTCTTTGGTCAATTTATTTTCCATTATCTTGTCTACTGTCTTTTGGAAGCCTTTCATGTCAGTAGGATCCAGGAGGTCTTGTGTTTTATTTCCCAAAAATACTCCATTCACAGCCATTTTGTACCTTTGTTTTGAACTCTGTGATCTTAATTTCCTGGAGCTGCACATAAATCTGGTGATTCACAGGTCTGCACTTGCCCTTACTAATCTGATATTGATAGAAGGAACACTGAAATAATGAGAATCTAAATTCATTGAAGTCATTGCCATGACATCATCTATGAAGGAAGACAGCAGGTGTTTCCTGCAGAGCTGGGATAGTGAACTGTGATCAGATTCAAATACAGTAATCCAGTTTGGACATGATGGACCAAGTAATCATTATGCTCAGAAACATGGTTAGAGGAAAGGAGAAAATTTCTTAGACTTTAGAATTAAAGAAACCACAATCTGTGGAGACACCAACAGATAAAGTCTGAAGAAATGACACAAGTCCTTTTTTAGTCCAAAATACAAGGTTATAAAGCTAAACACAGGTTCAGAAGCATGAAACAGCTGATTTGAAATGAGCATGTGCAATGGAAAGCTTTCTCTGTTTTTTTTTAAATCTATTAGGTCTACTAATCTTAACTCACTTACATGGATCATTAGAGATTCAATGCTGTCAGTGATCTGAATAAATCGTTCGGCAGTACTGATGGAGACTAGCCAGAGGACATTACAACAGCAGCCTCTTGCTTTGTCTTTCTGAGCTATGAATTAATCCTTTCCAACACACTTTTAAAGAGTCTCATTTGTCAGAAGCATTAAATTTCCTACTAATTTATTGTTTTATATATAGTGGATCATTCCTCGAGCATGATAACTTTCTCTTTCTAAATGCACCTTTTCTATTTGACAAAAACATGGGGAAAATCAAAGCTTCTTTTTGGTGGAATCATAGTTTGACTCTTTCCCTCTTCCTTCCCCAATCAACCTGAACTCATACAAGGGAAAGTGTGTCAGAGAGCTGTTAATTTTGTTGACAGTATTCCTTAACTGCAGAGATTAATCTTCATATATGACTGGTTTTTTAAAACTCCTATTCATTACTGAATGATGTCCAGGTGAACTACTCTGGAATAACAGCATGCTGAAATTTCAGAACAACTTAACAATCTATAAGAGATGTTGAAAGGAGCTAATTATTTCTCCAAAATTCCCTTAAAATCAAGTAATAGTGATATGGCATGGAATTTATAGGGAAATCTGAGAGCATACCACAGAAAACTAGGAAAAAGTGTCAGAAAGGAAAGAGTGTTGAACAGTTTGCAGCCATGGCACAAGCATGATTGCCATTAAGAATATTTATTTCCAAAATGTTTTGTTTTCCTACTAGCTCATTATATTAGTTCCTCATTGTGGAGAGATTTATCTGAGATTAAGAATTATAACAAGCAATGTTATGAACTAATAAGCACATCTAATTTGGATGTTGTTAGAGCATTAAATGGAATTAGTGACAGCACCATTTCATTTCATTTTCGTAAGGTTGTTATCACCTACATATTCCTTCCATGAAATGGGACCATAACTACTTCAGTGGCTATAATGGGAGCACACGCAATATTTCTTTGTTTCTGCTTTTAGGTCAGCTATGGCTATTAGATCATGTTCATCATTAGGAAGGAAAAGTGCTCTATTAGAGGCTTTTCCTCTGGTGATACAGGAAATAATAGGTTGGGGATTGGAAGGGACCTGAAAGATCATGTAGTTCCAAACCCCTGTCATGAGGGATGATCTTTTTTGCCTTCATATAAAAGAACACGGAGCATTGCACCTGGATCTACATTTTGCAGCTAATAATTCCCAGGAGTGTCCTGATGGCTTCTCATGCCCGGGAAGGCAGGGGGAACAAACCTTCCATTTTGCAAAACTTCCATGCAGGGTGTGATTCAGATGTGCTCCCCCACCTCCCAGTTTTTGAACGCCTTCTAATCAGGACCACCGCGAGCTGCGGCATTTATCAGATGGTTTCCCTTCTTCAGGTCTTCATTCACAAATTCGTTTCTGTGCAATGATGCCCAAGACAGCGCTAATGAGTTTGCTGAAGTGCTGGAAGCAGGATAGCCATGGTTTTGTGGCGCTCTGCCCAGGTTAATCAGCCCTGTTTCTCAGCAGTGTTAATTAGGCGAAGCAGAGATCTCTGTGGTGGTGAGTATATTAGTTCTGATGCTCAGTTATTTCAGGCAGCTCTACGTTGCATTGCACTGTGCTGGTAGACCTACACTCAGCATCAAGGACATTAAGAGGCAACTCTGTCCAATAGCTCCGTAGGCTTTCAGCTCTCTCTCTTCCAGTAAATGTGGTGCAAATTTTTCATCATAAATTATCTAGGAGATACTCCTTAGAGACAGACCTAATGAGGGACTGAAATGCTGTCCCCCTGCTATGAGTAGAAATACTGTCATTGACTGAAATAGGATGAAATCCTGATTCCAAGAGAGCAGTGTGAGGTAGATAAACTTATCTGAAGAGCTGCAAGTTAAACAGCTGTCTAAAAAGTGAGTATTGGACATTAGCATGTAAGGTGTTACTGGCTTTTGTCAGTAGCCACCAGAGGCAGAGCAACTTTGCTGGCAAAGGTAGGGAGCTCGTTTTACCTTTGCTGTGTAACCAGTACCCCACTGTGGCTTGCAGCTATAGAAACCAGTGCCCAGAGCATCCAGACATGCCATGCCCAGTGCCAATGACAGCTGAACTATGCCTGTCACTTTGTACCCCTGGGACAACCTCACCAGACTTGCTAGCATGGGTATGGGAAGCTAGGGATGACCTAAGCCCTTAGGGATGTCAAAGATCTGATTTGCACATTAAAAAAATCAGGAGTGAAGAAATAAAACCTTCTCAGTGTACATCAAGGGGTGACTGGGGAGCAACTCTCACTTCCAGCTGAACAAGATTTGTTAGGTTTTTTAGGTTGGGTACCAGTTTCACTTCTGTATTAACCCATCTATTTTCTTTTCTGTCATGGCCAACACTATAATTATTCTTTAAAGACAATCTCCTTCGTACAATGTGTGCATAGTGAACACCCTATAACATCCCACGTGGCACCTCCTGGGACATAGTTCAGACCCCTGAACCATAGAGGGATTTTAGAGCTGCAGAGGAAAACTCATCACTTGTCTCTGTAATGGGGTGCAGCAGCTGGCCTTTGCCTGGCTCAGTATCTTTACTGCTCGCCCTGGAAGAAGTGTCTTCACTCTTTCTTCAAACATGATCCGGAGGCCATGGGGATGTGGAAATGAAATAAGAACTGGAGTGTGAACCTGTTTCTTCTTGCAAAAGAAATTGCTTATGACAGTCATGGTCAAACCATTACAGTGCTCTCTCCCTGCTTGTTCCTGTGGGAGAACCTTCTACTGCTGGTATTGTCTGCAAAATTAACGTGGTGAACAGGACAGATGAATTTGTGAAGGGACCTAAATTATAGACTCATAAAATATCCTGAGTTGGAAGGAACCCACAAAGATCATCAAAGTCCAGCTCCTGGCCCTCCACAGGAGAGCCCCAAGAACCACACCATGTGCCTGAGAGTGTCCAAAGTCTTCTTGAACTCTGGCAGGCACCTGGGAGAAGGCATGTTCTCACTTGAGAGTGTATCAGGGCAATACTTTGGTTTAAGGGAAGTTAAACTTTGCAATGCCCTACTTGTGAGACCTCATAGCAATACAATTGTCATCCTAGCAAAATCAGAGCCAAACAGCCCTTCACTCAAAGTGTGCTACTTTCAGGCAGAAATCTCTCTATTCTTCCAATTTTATTTCCTTTTTCTTTTTAAGAACATTATGTGGGTCTGCTTGAATCAGAATATATTAATTGGATTATTTATGCTGCAGTTTGATCAAGTAATTGAAATAAATTGGAGGGTTAATGATGACTCACTGTTTTGGTGAACCCCCATGGTATAAACAGCCATAACAGGGAATTAGGCTGCTTCAAAAAACATTTTCTGAAGTTATGGTCTTTGATCAGTTTTCCTAAGTAAATTGACACTGCACTGATGGTCATAAAATCAATGTGAGGTGACAGAAACTGGGTTGCTGTTTTTGTGGAACAAGAACGTATCCTCTGTGTGCCATACACATTTCTTTTCCTCTCTTGTGACGTTTTTAAAATCTGCTGGCAGGGATAAAAAGTCATATTCACACCCAGTATTTTCCTTAAAATGGGACTGTAACGTAGTCCCTTCCCATAGCTCATCTCTTGACCTCCAGCTTCCCACATAGTCTAATTCACTCCTTCTCTTGCTTGATGCCCCAGAGACATCTGCTGTGGCCCTGAGGAGCACTGGATGAATCTCTGCTCATGTCTCAGTGCCGTGTACTCCCTAAGCACCTCTGTCTCGGGAAGATTGTGTCTTCCTTGCCTGCAGGGGTAGCCACAGAACAGCAAAAGAGAGAAAAGGCCACCTCTCCCTGCTTCCAAAGCTGTCATCCCCTAGCACTTGTCTCTGCTCACCCGTGCTGCAGCTTGTGACTAATAGCAGTGGGCTGCTGCTCAGCGCTGCGCATCAGGGCAGAGCTGAGCCCTCCCCTGCCATGCCTGGGAGCAGCACAGTGCTAAAGGTGGTCTAAACATTTCCTATGATATTATCAGCCTATCCTGCAAACCACAGCCAATGCAGCAACGCAGGGAAATACACTAAATACACGTTGCCACTGCCGGCTTTAAGGATAACTGGATTGGTAGAGGTAGGGAAAAGGTATCAAAACAAACCTCTGGCTCTCAGTGGATGTGCTGTATACTGTTGAAAGTAAAAAAGTACTGATAATCAGGAAACTATTCTGCTGCATCAATATGCTTGACAAGCTGAAAAATAGCTACAAAATTTCATGAATATTTCTGTGTAAATTGCATTTAAACTAATGTTAGTGCTTCCCCTTGTAGATTACGAATTAGCAACTATTCTTCTGTTAATGTAAATTTAACTTCTTGTTGTTGTTCTTTGCTTTTGTACCAGCTCTATTCCAGTAGAAACTGAAACGCAAACTTCAGAAGGACGATTCTCAAAGCGTCCAGATGGCAACAATAATTATTTATTATCTTTAGCTACCATGATTATGTTGCCCAATCTGTGATACTGTAAATCAGTTTTCAGATGGTCACAGGAGTTGTAGCAAGTTTGTGAAAAAACATTGCTCATTATATGTTTGTTCAGAAGGACTGAACCAGAGCACTGCAACTCTTTCAACATAAGTAAATCCATGTGGAAGTTTAGATCTAAAAAGGGCTCTGAGCATGGAGAGACCAGTGTGGTGGGATGTACACAGTGAGGAATACATCAGTCATATGGCACAGAGTCTAGGTTTCTCTGAAATCCACACTCCCAGAGTGGGTTCAATCAGGGCTGTGCTATTTTCTTTTACTGGGACTAAACTAAAGTGTCCAATGAGAGAATTCTTATTTGAGCCAATGCAAAAGCAGACATGCAGTTGTAGCACCACTGATATTCTGAAGCGAGGGCTCAGCCCTTGTGCAATTTGTGAGATTTGCGTGTTTTCATTAGAAGCTTGCATGGCTTTTGCCCTCCAGAGTTTATTTTTCCCCTTAACCTAATTCTATCCAATCTGTCATCTTTTCTTAGTAACATTCTGAGGCCACATTTTTTTTTTCTTGCTGAAAATATTATCTCTAAGTGTTCTATATTTGCAGGGCAATGGTGACATTGAAAAGGAAGGAATGACACACTGATTTTTAGCAAGGTTTTCATAAATTGTGTTTGTAGATTTATGATGTGTCACTTGATTTACAGCACTCTTGTTTTTGTGGATGCTGTTGTCTGTTAACATTTCTACAATAGCCCTCTTTTTTTTTTGACTTCTCAAAGGCTAAAGTAACACATCTTTACAGTCATATTTTTAAATTTAGATAACTTGATAGTCACAATTGCTGATTCTTAATAAGAACAGAGCTTGTTTTCCAAGATACTATTTTATCTTGAGCCTCTGATTTGTTCATCTTACAAATAATATTATGGGGGAAAAAATGCTGTTTAAATTCAAAGGTTCCAAAACTTACTCTGAAAAATAAATCTGTCTTTTCGTGCTCTCAGAATTTTCCTCAGTTTGATGTAGTTTAGATTATTTAAGGTCTCCAGAATTTTTTCCAGAAGATGATCAGTAGTCAAAGGTGCTAAGCTTCTGTTTTCTCAGGGCATGAAAAGTGAATTTGATTCTTTCTATAACGAACTCACTGTAGTATTTTGATTGGAGGGAATTCAAGGAATTTTCCCTCACAGCCCTTCTGGCTTTGCATTTATGGCAATTAAGAGTCTATTTGTGGTCCAGAGCATTTTTTCCCATGCTGAAGTAAATGAACGCTGCCCAAGTGAGCTTCTTCCTCCCTGTGTGCATTACTGGGAGCTGGTCTTGCCACCATCAAGGGTATATTAATAGATGATATTCTCCCTGCTAAAGGGAAAAAAATGGTTGCTCAGATAACTGTTACAAACTCACAGGAGAACCTTCAGGTTCCACAAGGCTCCAGTTTGCCTTTTGTCCATCACTGGCCTATTCTTGTCAGTGGAAAACTTGTCGTCTTAATTGACTCGTGGTGTTACCTACCCAGGCCCATGCTGCTCCCTCGTGGTACCCATGAAACTTTATTTATAAGTTTCAGAGAAAGGCACAGGAAAGGCTGTTTTCAAAGACTGCTAGGAGAAGGAATGTAATGCTTTGTTGTTTGCCAGTTAATGGGCAATTGCTTTCAACAGTAGAGAAATATGGGAGTACAAGCATGGCAGGAATATATTAGAACAGTATTATAAAAGGGATTACTATGTTTAGAACCAGCTGCACAGAACTATCTGAAAACCATGAAACTGTTTCTGTATTGGATTAACTCCAAGGTCAGGTCTGTTTCAGCTGACAAACTGTCCCATGTTGGTCTTGTGGCAAAATTCTCAGGTCAGCTGTTGCCTTTGTTGTCCAGGAACAAGCACTGTAGTGGGCTAGCTTGGTCCTTTTGTGGATGAACCATCTCCATGGCAGTCTTTAATCCCTGCATTCACAGCTCCATGGTACTTAGGCTGGTCCAACACCAGGAGTGGGATGCAACCAACAACTTTAGAAAGTATCTTAAGCAAGTACTGTGGTAGTTTTGTCTATCACAGCCACGGTTGTTGTCTGTTGGACTTCCCATTGTTGCTCTTTTTTTAAGCACGCTGCAAATTAACATCTGGGCAATGTGCAAGGTAGTGAGCTACAACATGGACATCCCATGTGACTTTTTTTCCTCTTTTTCCCTCTTAGTTTGAGGTCCATTAGGCTATTTGCCCATGTAATCTAAGCCAGATACTGTGTTTTTTAGGGTCCCCCCCCTCACTTACTGTAAGCATTTCCTAGTAATTAATGAAATTTTCTACAACCTTGAAAAGTGTCATGACAGGTTTTTACCCCCTAGTTCATCAGGTAGCCACGGTCAGGCTTTCTATGATACAGCCTAGGGTTGTGTGCATATATGAAATCCAAGGAAGTGGGTGAAGTTGGTTATGAGAAAGGCCAGTGATGTGGCTCATGTTCTCCCTGCTCTTGCATGAACACAAGTGATTTCTGCTGAGATTCGGGAACATGTATGTCTTGGGCAGATTTCACACAGAAATCAAAACAAAGATAGACAAGATGCTTCAGACAGCACTACTGAGGGGAAAAAAAGAGTAAATGCTGCCCAAGCTAAGAAAAGAAAAATGAGAAAAATACATTTCATGTTATCTTGAGGCTGTTGGCTAAAACACCTTACATTTAAGGCCTGTCTTGTAAAGATATATAGCAACCTCTGTTTTTGCAAAGCTTTTGAATATAGACAAAGCAAAAACTTGCTACCTGTATGACAACTGGACTCCATGTACAAAATAGCAAAATCTTTTCAGACCGTATCAGGCACATTACCAGTTACTTTTTTGTCTAGAGTGATGAAGAAAGATGCAGCATAGAATTTGCCACTGAAGATGACAGTTTGTCTAACTTTATGCCCTGAATCTTTTACAGGAATCTTAAGCTCTGATTTAGGAGCATAGTGACTTCTCTTGAGACCTTGGCTGCTTCTCTTGTCCTTACCAGCTGTCCTCTTATCTCTACTGCCAGGCTAGGTAGAATCAGTGAGGGTGATTTTAAAAAGCCATGATACTGGCTGTGGCCTTTGCATGTCTTTTTCATGAATATTAGAGGTGTCCATAAACTGAGTGAAGAGGGGAGGTGGAAATCTCTAAGCCTTCTCTGCTATCCTAAGAGGTGATAAGATGACTGAAACATTCAATGATGAATGCTGTGTACTGTTTTAAAGATGTTGTGGATATTCAGTTTGCTTCCACTTTTTCTTAATTTTCTTTAAATCTTAATTCTGCATTTCTAGTTACTTTTTGAGGCAGAGAAACATAAGACTTCCATGGTGGAAATAAAACCTGTAAGGAGGACACACCTGTTCCTGAAGGGCCAGGGATATTTTGTGCTTCTGCCAGGGTGCTAAGGACACACTAAGTTCAAATTTTGCCAGCTGGGGCTCAAAATTTTCTTTTTGAAGGAAAGAAAAACTTCCTCTGAAAGACAAAACCCTTTAGACAATTCTTTTCCTCTCCACTTCATCTAGAGAAAAGCAACTGGGATGCAGTAATGGCAAAGTCTGACACAGCTGAGAGCAAGCCTGTGCACAGTGATTGGAGGGAAAACACAAGGACCAGGACTGTCTTTTAATTTGTCCATTGCCTGAGGATGAAAGAAAACTGCTGTCAGTCACAAAGTGCAAAAGAAGATATTCTAGTGTGCTTGGGACTGCAAAAGGGACTCTTTTATCCCTTCAGTGATCTATGAGTAATTTCTGAAATAAAACCTCCAAGTCACCTGCAAAGCCAGTTTCAGAGGGAGCAGTAACAAACATTTCTTCAAGGAGTTCTGGAGGAAAAAAAAAAAAAAAGAAAAAAGGAAAAAAAGAAAAAAAAAATCCTGCCCTTTATTTTGTCTGGTATTATCTGCTGTACAAATGTCATTAAGTGACATTTTTCTCCTACAGGCCATCCAGTATATACGAGGATTATTATTCCTTCCTTCTCTCTTCCACTGGAAAACAGATAGAGGCTGACAGTTAATGAGGGGGACTCTAATCTGACAGCACTATGAAAGCTACTGACAGAAAAGATCTTGATAGTAGCATAAGAAATTCCTTCTATCTCAGACTACATTAAGGTGCCTGTCTGCAGCTGGGAAGTCAGGATATTCTCCTCTAATCAAAGCTTGTTAGATCTGTATCCTCTTGTACGTCTGCAACCTCTTTAAGAGGAAAACCCAAAACAGCTGTAGGGAAACAAGAAAATAAAGGCTTTCAAATTATAGGGCCTACTAAGATTAAATTCCTGAATGGGAGTTTGTTGCCATCGTTCTGTGCTCAACAATTAAGCTGCATTTTGTTTTCAGTTGCAGAGTTATGCCTGAGTTACTCCATGTGCATATATCTGGATATAGAAATGGAGATTTCACTGTGCAAGGTACGGTATAGCATGTGTGAATTTCCAAAGTGGGGAATGTGATGTCTAAATTTACATGACAGACAGCCTCCTTGTCATTTTGGATAGTACAAGCAGTTCTGGATTGCTTGCATGTGGCATGAACAGAAACTATCCCCTCAGCCCTGTCCCTTCAACCCCAGGGGACCACTCTGTGGGACAGGTATTGACATTTCCCAGAGGTGCCCCCTCAGTATTTTGGAGCATTTTCTGAATATGCACTCAGGATTTTTACTCTGGTGTGCTCAGTCCTACGGTTTTAAACCATTTAAACTCTGGACGCTGCTGGTGCTGGAAACAGAATTTTCTGACTGATGATGGGCAGATGATGAATGTCAACTATTTGGACACAGCTTCTTTTTGAGAACATGCAATGATTTAACTTCTGAGATCTTTTACTGTGCTTGAAGAAGAGGTTAATGCAGACCTATATTGGAGGCTATGAGAAAGGCAGTGGTGGGAAGTGCAACAAACAAAATGTGACCAGACAGGTTAAAATGAAGTTTTCAGAGACTCCAGCATTGAAGACTTTTTGTATCAAGTTTGTTACTTGTTCAGTCCTTACTGAACTTTTCCAAAGAGCTGTCCCTTATATGTGTTTTTCAGTAAAAAAGAGAAACGTTGCTTTGATGTAGGTTTTCCTTCTTTGAGCAAAGAACAGGCCATCCAGGTGCCCAACCCCTCCTAACAGCAATACTTGAATAAGGCAGCCATCATACCCAGCCTGCCCCTTGCATTTTGTAAAGTCAAACTTCATGCATTCTAGCAAAAGCTCAAATCATTTCTGAAACTGGCACATATAAATGCATACTGTACTCTCTGTATTTTTTTCCCCACTGCTATGTTGCCTGCTCACAAAAGGTAGTAATTCAATGTGCTTTTCTCCATCTAGCCCTACTTTTTTTTTTTTTTTCACCTACACATTCAATTTTAGTGTGCCATCTGCTTTCAACCTGCTTAATGTTATACTCCAGCTTTTAATGACAGAAGATATCAAGTGCCATGGTTCTTATTTTATTGCTAAAGATGGCATGCAGACCTTCTTTAAATGATTCCAAATCATCTAAAGCCTATGTTTGGATGGTTTTCAAAGGCAGCCTAGGGTTGTCAAGCTTCTACTGCAGAGCTTGTGAGCACTTTTCATAGGTTAATCTTTTTAAAGGCCTCTGTATGAGGTTCTTTAACTTCCTAAAGGCTCTTTTTAGCCTACTTCAAAGCTAGGATTTTTTTTTTTTTTTGGTGAAAATTACATACATCATTGTCTTAATTTGTCCTGACAGGTGCAAACTGTTGTGTGGCCTAAAATCCAGGCGAAAAAAAACCAAAAAAAGCCCTACCCTAAAAAATGCATAAAATAGTTTTTGTCATTTTTATGCTCCAAACTGAGACTTCCTTTAATACCTGATATTTTAAAATCTTGAGCCCTGTTTATTTCTGGAAAGAGACTGAAACAAAATAATGTGAAGCTTCAACTCAGGAATATGATCTTAATTTCGAAGTGGAATAGCTTCAATAAGTACTTTAGTCAGTTTGAGCTACTTTTTTGGTTCCCTAGCTGTGGATATTGCAGCTTTTCTCTGGAGGTCAGCTTTTTGAGGAGCAGCAATTAACCTCCATGGGTGTCCTGGGTTTGTTATCCATGATGAACACTTCCTCCAATTCCCAGATATGTGCAAGGGATGGTGCTGATCTGGAGGCAGACTGCTGGCCAGGATAGATTGCACTGAATGTTTCTTCTGTCCAGTTTAGGGGTGTGTGTGCAGAAAAACCCTGCTTTGGTGGTGCCTGTTGTGTCCCAAGTGCCCCTCTCAGCCAGAAGGCCATATAGCCTGGTGAGCAGCAATAAAAAGGATTTTGTTTCTGGGGCTTTCATGCAAACAGAAGGCAGGTTTTCTTGGGTGGATTTCTGAATAGATGTTCTATTTGCTTAGATTTTGAATGATGGTTTCTACTTGCACATATCTATTAAGGATTTATGAAATCCCAGTGGGCACCAATCTGCATCTTTAAACACTTTAAGTATCTTTACAGTGTTGTTCTTCACTTATCCATGGGGACATGGCTCCTCAGCAGAAGCTGAAATTCTTTATAGAAATACCTCTTCTGTACAGAAAAGATATTTTTCTCTATGAAACTTGTAGATTGGTTTTGCTAATATTCCCAAGCAATTTCACAGAAAGGATTAAATTCTGTTATACTTTGTACATTTACCCAGGTCTAGTAGAAATTTTTCCCTCTTTTCTTCTTTTTTTTTTTTTGGTTAGTAGAAAAGTCTAATTGGAATGGATGAAATGACATTATTAAATACCAGAATGAAGATCACCAGGGAAATAATCTAGCTGCTGATGCTCTAATGTTAAGTCAGTGCTTCTAAATAATCAGTAATCAGCAGCTTGAATTAGACTGAGATAGATTGAGCTAAGTGCTTGACTATTCAAAGTGAGTGCAAGAGATCTGGGGAAAGGTTCAGTGTAGTCAGGGGAAAAAAATGTACTGCATTAAATATGCAGGACTAAAGAAATCATGCTTCCATTTTATTTTAAGTAAACACATTATCTTTTGATATATCTTGGTCTTTCTTCATGTGAATCATGAATCATGCAGCACTTCAAGCCCTGATTAATATTCTTAATTGCTCTCCCTTTTTCGTTCTTGCAGCTGGCAGATGGAATGCCGCAGATCAGACGGTGCCATATCAGTAGTGTTTGCACTGCCTGTGAGCAAATGGTGTTACAGCCTGCATGTTTATCCCCTTTGATCCAAACACAACTGGAGCAAGGTGCAATCGTCAAGACTGGCTTTTTTTTTTTTTTGGCTTTTTTTTTTTTTCCCCTTTTATGCTTTTTTCTTTCCTATCTCTGTGGTATTAACCCTGTTGGGAGCAGATGATAGAGCATGGAATGTCAGCCAGTTTCTGTAATGCCAAACACTTTTCTGCAACAAGGAAGTCTGGAAATCATAGGAGGTCTACATCCAGAACGGATGTCTGCATCTATCCTCCCTGGAAAAGTATATACTAGAGAAATGCCTGTCTTCCACCAAGCTGGGCTTAAAATTTCTTAGTGGGAGTGTCAATTGTTTCTGTGCTTTTCTGTGCTACTGCTAATTAAGATGGATATACAAAGAATCCAAAAGAAAGAGCATATTAGTAAAAAGCTCGGTGATGATTTCTAATTAGCTGAAAAGTGAGTGAAGGTTCAATTCTGTTTTCTGGCAGAGAATAAGTTCTCAAAATGAAAGAATCCTAATTACTTTAGAAATTTTAAACTCTTCAGATCTTTCTATTTCTTGTGAGTCAGTGGTTATCAAATTACCTTCCAGGTGAAAGGATTACTTTTCTCACTAAATGCAAACTCTTTTGTTTTGATAGGCAAAGCAAAATCTTCCTGCTCTGTCATGACTGTTAAGAAAAACCAGTAGATGAAGAGTGACCATTTTATAACATGCACATTGGTTTTTTTATGCTAAAATTAGATGACATTTTAGTGGTCAGTATTGCTATCATAACCTATGTGTTGGCAATGAAAATATTTTAGCCTAAGGAAAGGCATTATGCTAGGCATAATTCCCTTGTTTTTGGATATGGGAGGATTTGTGTGTTTTTCAGTCAGTTTTTTAAGAGGATATTGTGTTTTCTCATGTATCATGTAGGACTTATAAATGCACCATCTGACAAAGAGACTGATTACCATATCAGAAGGTGATTGCCTAAAATTAGGGACTCTACTTTGAATATTTTTCTCCTTGGAAGAATGTAGGTAATGAATCAAATGACCTTCTGTGATTGCTTAGATGTGATTATTTAAAAAAAAAAAAAAGGAAAAAAAGTACAGTATCACAGGTTATGACACCAGCACACAGAACTGCAGCAAAGAACCCAAGCTCAAACATCATAATGCCTCATCAGCTATTTCTCTGGAATGTTTTGGGTCTTTGGCATTAAAAGCACTCTGTGATTATAACCATGATGTCAGCTTGCAGGAATTCAAAGGCAGGTGTACTGGAGAGCACCCAGAGAAAATAATAAATGTGAGGCCATGTCCACATATGTCCATTTAATTGTCAGAAATATTCTGAACATGTTTGCATCTAGGACACATCAGTGTCACCCTGGCTGCAGCCTCAGGTGACGATGCAAAACAAAACAAACTCAGCTCAGTAATTTCTATAATTTCCAGCTGTAAGATGATAGTCTAAACAGGTTCCTACATCATCATACTGATGAGACTTTCCTTTTCCTATAGTTTCATCTTCTTTGGATTGAAACCATATCTCAGTTCATGTTATCATTCTCACTTTTAATAGCTGAAGGGACTCCTGTAAGCTCCAAGTGTCTGGTTACAATTCCCTGGATATGTCAGTTGTTCTCTACATTGTTGATGTTGTCACTGAACTTACATTTCTGTTGCAGTATTTGTCATGATGCTAAACTCTCATTGTTGCTGCATAGTGATTGTGAGATGCTTTATGCATTCTGTGCTGGTAACCAGAGTATTGTGGGGTTTCATGCTGTACCAGCACTTTTCTTATTTTGAACAAAACTACCTCATCCTTTTTTTCTTTTTTTTTTTTTTTAACCTCCAGTGTCTAAAATAATTATAATTAAATAAAATTTGTTGAGGTGTTTCATGTATCTAGTGGTGTAAAGATGTGTCTTTTTGATTTGATTTACCACTCTGATGTACTAAAAGGCCAATTTTTCCTCTGGCAACATGTGACAGTTCTAACACAGTTTGCATTCCTGGCAGGTTCCAGGCTAAAACCAGAGGTGAATTAGAGAATTTGTCTGATACAAATTTTCCTAGGTCTTGCAGGGTGCCAAATCAACAAGCCTAACATTTGCAAACCAGGCTTTTTTTTCCCTCCTTCCAGGCAATCCATCACTGTTTTTCTTCAGTGTCTGAACTCACGGTGAACTGTCTGTTCTAATAGGCTTCATCTTCATTACAGGATAATATAATGTGTAAGTGTAAATCGGTAATGAGATGTTAGTGCTCTTGGAGAGTGATTTATGAGAAGGAAGCTAAATTCTAGTCAAACAAATACACTTCTGTTTGAATGCCGTCAGAAGATGAGTAGAACATCTGATCATTCCTTGTATCTTTAAGAAGTGGTTTCCTAATGAAATCAGATACTTTAAATATCTAGATCTCTAGCTCAAGACTTATTTGACATTTCATTATCATATGAATTGCATCTTTAGTTGGGCAAGTTTAGATATAAAACTTGGGTACTAAGTACTGTGTGAAAAATTGACTAGGGGAATTATAAAGATTCTAATATCTCAGCATTTTCTTTGCTTTTATTGATCATTGCAATCTAGCTGATGTGTCAGCAGCCAAAAAGCATTCTAAGTAAGTTGATATATTAAAAATGATACAACCTTTTATCTAGATTTATATTAGGTGCAATCAGGTGACACACAACTGTGATCTACTTTGTAACTTTCAAAATTTGTTATGTCAAAATCAAAGGAAATTAGACTGAATAATATTTGTATTTTAGTGCTAGTTGTGCTTATTTATTCAGGCATTTACTGTGATATGGTCCCTAACATTTATTCTGAATGAAAGACTAGAAGATTATAACTGCCCTAAAAAATGGAGTTTTCCAGCAGAAAAATGTTTGTGTTTAAGTATAGCTAGTATATGCTCAGTTGTTACAAAAATGTTGCATCGCCCTAGTTATCACATTTTGGTTTTGTTCAGATTTTATTGAATTATATCCTGAATAATACAGGGGAAAATAGGAATATTTTTGTTGGATTTTTTTTTTTTTTTAAGTTTGCCTACTTTAAATTTGATTTATCTGAAACTTGGTGTTTCTTGTAATAGTCTGGGTGGGTGCTTGGTTAAAACAAAGCCATCTCATGTTACCTAAATAATATATGCTAAAAACCACAGCATTTTCTAGTTGTTAAAAATTCATATGATAAAGTATATAAGGAAAAATTTATAGTAAAAAAATAATAAGAAAAAAGGACTGAGGATTTCAAAGCAATGTTTAACAAAGAGGTAGTTCTGTTTTAAAATAAATCCCAGTCATGTCTAAATTATTGCCCTGCCTGCTTTTAAATGTTTCATTTTTTATCTGGCAGAACCTAGGTAATGCAGGGGAATCAACATCCATGTACATGAAAAATTCTTCCTTGGATAAGTCATTAAAGGAGATTGGTCCAGGGAGAGATGGGTTTCAGGGAAAGATGGGCTCAGATTTGTATTCTGACACAAACTTCCCCTGAGGTAAGCAGGGAAAGACCATAAATCCCATATTCCAAACAAAAGGGTTTGTTTTCATTTTCAGTGGATCATAAAGTCCCAGGGGCTGTTGTAGACCTAAGGAGAGGCTTGTGCTCTACTTTTCTGACTTTTCTAAATGGGGCTAAATGAACTTTTCTGTTTTGCAGTGTATTCTGCAGTCACAGAACCACTGTTTCCCTTTGGCAGTCTGGAAATGAAGGTCATTTCACAAGGCAGCCCAGGACTGTCTGGCAGAAATGTTCTGGAAACCTCTGAAGGGATGAAGAAGGAAAAAAGTGAACAATATGATTGTTTCAACATGTAAGAAAATATGGGGTAGAATGTTACTTTTCCAGGCTGTGAGTAAGGGAAAATGGAGGGAAAAGTGATGATGAAATAGTGAAATGACAATCCAAAGGAGGAAGATGCAGTCTGACCTGGGGCTCAGTGGGTGATGTGCATGTCTGGAAAAGCAGAACACATTGTGTCCTCCAGATTCTATCTACTTCTTTCATCATCTGCTTGGGTAGCACTGCATTTTGGAGGGAAAAATCACAGAACATTCTGAGGGAGAATATTGAAAGAAAGGGACCCAAATGAAACATAATCCTCAAGGAAGCCTCATATGAGAGGAGTTTGTGCCTGAAGATTATTCATACTGTTGAGTAGATGCCATGTCTTCCTTTTTTCCTCAAAAGGTGGGTTTTTTTTCCCCTTTTGACATCTATAGGGTTCATCCAGACCTCTGTGTCTGGTTTTTTCATGGGAAAGCTTTGTCAGCAAAGCTGATCTCAAACTTCTCCACCAGGTTACTTCCTGCCTTTCACCTTTACCTCTGAAAAACCCCATTTATTTTCTATGCTAGTCCCTATTCCTTTTCACTTTAGACTCCAGAATGTGCTCAGAGCACATTTGACTTTCAACTCAGCTCTCTGTTGTCTTGCAGTTTTAGCATGTGTCAAATACAAAACCAGAAGCACACCTTTTCCCCCTTGCTCTTGTTATCTATTTCTTAGTAGGTAAGGATTTTCTTCAAGGAAAAAGTATCACTAATGCAGCAGATATGAAAATATATTTTTTTTTTCTGCATGGATGTATTTATAACATAGTTTTCCAGCAATATTTCAGTAAGAAAAAAAAAAATTATATATTGCTGCCTAGTCAAACTCTCTGCCTGGCATGCAGTCTGTCTCCTGTGCTTGTGCATGTTACAGCTGGAATGTACATCAAGTTAACCAGCTTCATCTCTTCAGAGCAGCAAGGTGGGCTTTAATCTGCAGTTAGTAGAAGTCCCCCTGCTCTGTCAAAAGACTTCTTTCTATTAACTCTAATAGCCCATAGCCTCTCACTGTGCTCCCTTGCTTTCCTTTATTGCTATTTCCAGATTGACTGTCTGATCTTCAGCTGCATGATCCTGACCACAATATCTAGTGGCTCTTTTAGGTGCTGTTTCTCCAGCCTGCTCCCTCTCTCCCTGCTGACATATTGCATCTCCAGAACTAAGGGAGATTTATCAGGACTGTACTCCACTTCTTCCAAATCAGACTTTCTTTGAGGAAGAACAAGTGCTGCCTCCTGTTTAACACTGCTGGCCTTTGTCCAATTTTCAGTATTGAGTGGGAGGAATTTTGTATTTGAAAAGTGATGCTTGTGTATGCTGCCAGAATTAAAGACCACTTTTTATTCGAGGCAGAGCTCAGGCAGTCTCTGCCTCAGGTATTCCTCTCCTGTCACTCCAGTGAATCTCTAGAAGCTGCAAGTTATGCAGCCCAGTTTGTTCCCTGATCTTTATCAGACAGGAAGCCATTCTAAAATAATAGAAAATGACCATTGTCTTATTTATAAGAGGTCATAAAAATGTAAAAAATGCACCATGTTGAAGGTGTATAAAATCCTCAGTGGCCAATAAAGCCATCTGATGGAGCTGGAACATCTGATATCTCTGGAAAGGGCACTTTTGGGTCAGTCTGCCATGGAGGAGCTGAGTACTTTCTATATAGAAGGGGATACTGTTTGGGAGGGGAAGTACAGAGATTTTACTTTTAACTAGCCTAGGTTGAATAGAGAAGGACAGGTGGGGTTTTCTGAGAAAGTTGTGTACCAGGGGACTGGTCTTATGAACATGGCTGAGCCTTTAGACAACTGGCAGTGGGGTTGGGGCTTTCCAGATGAATGAGAGATGGAGGAGGTAGAGGTAGGTGTGAAAGACGAGAATGATCTTAAAAACTATCTTGGAAAAAGATCTCTTCTGAGGTGCACACCAAGAAGAAGCTTTAGCTGCTATTCTGAAAAAGTGCTGTAAGAAGAGCTTAGGGGGAAAGCAGGCTTTCACAAAGCCTGGAGTAACAGCTGGAGACATGAAACCAACGCACAACACAGAAAAAGTGAGGACTGTAAATACTGAGTGGAGGGAAGGGTTTAAGTCGAGATGAAATTGCTTTCCTTAACATTTCCTAGACTCCTTTACACAGTGTTCTTGATTAGTACACCATTTTGGAGTGCATGGCACTTTTTCCAGCTTTTTCTCAGTCATGTGAGCACTACTGGAGCAGTGAAAAGTCTGTCCCTAGGGCAGGTCAGTGCTCTTCTGTTCCTGTTCCTGTCCAGGAGCTTTATTGCACCAGGACATCACAGAGGTACTGTGCTCTCCCCATGAAACTGCTGTCTTCTCCCCATGCAATTTATTTTGCTCCTCTTCTGCTGCCCTGTGCCATGGTTTTTGCAGAGAGAGCTCTACACAAGACCCTGCATTCACCCTAAAAAGCTTTTGCATTTGTATGCAAAAATTTCTTGCTTGGCAGAGATGGGAGAGAGATGGAAATGCAAACATGCTCCTGTCAGAAAGGGCAGGTGTGGTGAGGCTGGGGGCTTTTGAGGATGTAATTATGGCTGAATAGTCCTGTCTGTATTCTGGGGTCCTTGTGACTAAAGTTTGTATCAGTGAAACTTTACTGATTGAAAGAGTTATTTCCTGGTTCATGCCGTCTTATAGGAGACCAGCACCTGAGGAATGCAGCTCAGACCTGGATTGCCAGCTGCATCTTCATGGCATCCCAGGTGGCAGAGGGAAGAGGCTTTATCTTGATGGAGTTTCACCTAAGTTAAAAATAAGCTTTAGAAAAATCAGAGCTGTGACCAGCATCTTGTGCAGCATGGATCCTTCCTTCCACCAGCATTGGTGGTTTCCAAAGCACAACTACAAAAAAAATTCAAGTTGCTTGATTTTACAAGGAGTTTGAGTATGTACACATATTACAGTCCTGTAAATTACATTATCCTTCTCTGAAACGATCTATTAAGGATTTGATTTCAGTAAAATGGGATTTTTCCCCTCTACAGAATGAGTTTGGGATTGTGAAGTTGGCTTTTTCATGTGGCAAAACTATCCCTTGCGGGCACACACTGTTTGGGTCATCCTTCGCATCTGAAGTTCAGTCTTACTTTTCTCCTCATCAAAATATCTCTGAAATTACAGGTGAAGAAATGGGATTCTGTAAGTTACTGAGAGCAGGAGATCCCCCTAAGAAGGCTCCCAGATTCATGGTTTTGGTCCATTTCTGATGGGCCTGCCCTGTTTAGTGCTCTTATTTATGGACCTGTTAACAAAATACTGATTTATGATATATATATTTTCCTTTAAGGGAAAAAGCTTTCACATTTGGTCTGGAAATGAGACTGTTTAAACTGTTGCTCACTTTGCACCGGAGCTCCCACATCTGCAGCTGGAACTATGCCAAGGCTCTGATGGAAAAACAAGCAGATGGACTTCTAACATTTACAAAGGGTATATTACAGTAAAGCAAATGGAAATTAAATTAGTAAAGCCATATACTTGGGCATCTTATGTGAAAATGGAGACAGTTCAGAGATATCTTTGAATTGGAAACTGTTCTGTGCTCTGGTTTAATTTTATTTTGTTGAGAGGGAAAGGAGCTGTTCCTCTGCCCCAGTGGTGTCATAGTGGGAATGTAAAAATTCATTATTTTGATCCAGACACAAAAGTTCTTGGTGGGATTTTGAGAAAAAAACTAGAATGGAATATAGAATTGAAACCACAGAAGTGTCATGGTTTAACCCTGCCAGGCAGCTAACCCCCATCCAGCCACTTGCTCATTCCCCACTGGTAGGATGGGGGAGAGACCTGGAGAGGTAAAAGTATGAAAACTCGTGGGCTGGGATAAAGACCATTTAACATGTAAAGCAAAAGCCTCACAAGCAGGCAGAGCAAAACAAGGAATTCATTCACCACTTCTCGTGGTCAGGCAGGTGTTCAGCCATCTCCAGGGCAGCAGGACTCCACCATGTGCAGTGGTGACTTAGGAAGAGAAATGCTGCCAGTGTGAGCATTGGTGGTAATTTAGGCCCAGCCAGGGTCAGCCCACACCACCCAGAGTAAACCAGAACCATCAGAAAACTCATAAAGCTGAAGATAAAGACATTCATGGGAAATGAAATGGGAAACTTTTTTTTTCTTGTGCATTATAAATGTGATCCAGATGAACAAGTACAGATTCTGCTCTTGAAATTACATTTTTCTTGACTTTCTTATTTGAGTTGATGTAAAAGATTATTAAGTGACACTTCTTGACCTAAGCTCCAAGTTTGGAGAGTGATGAATTCTGTTTTAGCATGACATGTTTCCCTGGAAATTTTGTTTAGGATGAAAAAGCTACTGCTATCATTAGTCAGTGTCAACAGTTCATATATATATATAAATCATACAGTTAAATTGGAAATGAGAAAGAAAAGATAGGACTTGTCTTTAACATGCTGCCTATAAACATTTCTTTAAGACAATATCTCTGTTTTTTATACACTGAAGGAAAATCTCTTCTGGTTTCACTGTGAACAACTCAAACTGGACAAAACTGTAGGAGTAGGAGAGAAGTAAGATCACACAGATCACAAATTTTAGGTAGACCACAAGGCAGAAAAATATGAATGGGTTCTACTGCCAACAGAGAGGCTGTTAGCAGAACAAATTAACTACATATTTAGTAGAAACTCTCCAGTCTGTGTTGAACCATGTTCAGTGGTGCTGCTGGATAGCATCTGATGTGCTTCTGGATAAACTAAAGCAAAACCTCATTAAACTGTAGCTCCTGGTGATTCTTGTATCTATGTATTATCCAGAACAGATAATAGCAGTGACAAAAAAGTGAAAACATCCATTTCTGTGTCTGATTGGCAGCTCCATAATAAATGCTACATAATATGCTAGGAAGAATATAGGAGCAGGTCATGGAAACACAGCGGTCTTGAAATTTCAATGAATTGGGTTCCAGCCAGCAATGCACACTTTAAACACAGCCCATGATGAAGTTATTAAGGTTATACTGAGGATCAAATAATGACATGGCTACAGGCTGAGGGGGAAATCTAATCTCAGAGCAAGAACTCTGAAAGGAATATGGGATGCTAAACATGCAGTGGCTGAAGGGAATATTTTGTTTCTTTAAAGAATAAAAGCTTAAAGAGAGAGGTATGATACTTTGAGTTTAGCAAGGCTTTTGACATTGTTTGTGATACCTTCCTTCCAGCTATCCAGGTTGGGATATTACAGGCTGGAGGGGTGTGCTATAAGATTGGGTCACTGTCTGGGTCATCAGGCTCGGTAATTAATTAGTTGTGTTCAATGTGGCCCTCCATGGGCTGCAGGGGCACAGCTGCCTCACCATGGGCTGCACCAGGGGCTGCAGGGGAATCTCTGCTCTGGTGCCTGGAGCACCTCCTGCCCCTCCTTCTGCACTGACCCTGGGGTCTGCAAGGTATTCCTCTCACATGTTCTCACTCCTCTCTTCCAGCTGCTGTTGTGCAGTGGCTTTTTCTGCCCTGTCCATGAGTGGCTCATCTTGGGGCTGGCTGGCATTAGCTCAGCTGGACATGGGGGAAGTTTCTAGCAGCTCCTCACAGAAGCCAATCTTGTAGCTCCGTCACTGCCAAACCCTTGGCACAGAGACCCACTGTCAGTGATCTGGGAGAGAAGGCAGACAATATCTGATCAGCTTTGTGATGGTAACAAATGAAGGCAAACAGTTACGTTTTCAGGCAGGTTTGCTACTCAGAGGCCTAGAAATATGGGCTGACATGAACCTCCTGAACCTCTACAACAAGAACTGCCAACTGCTGCTGCTAGGAAGGATGAGCCCCTCCAATACCAGAGGGCAGGCACTGCCTACCTGGGAGCAGCTCTGCAGGACAATCCCTGTGGTTCCTGCTGGTGGTAAAGCTGAGCACAGAACCATAGGGAGACTGGTAGGCAGAGAGGGCACCAGCACACTGGGCTGTAGGAACAGGGTCAGAGCCAGAGCACATGAGGAAGGGTTTATTTATCTTCTACTTGTCATTTGTTAGACCACATCTAGAATAGTGGGTCCTGTTTTGTCCCCTCTAATGAAGAAAATCTTCAGTAAACTGAAGTGAGTTAAGGGAGGCCACCAATGTGGTGATGGATGGAGTACCTGATCTGTGAAGAAAGGCTGGAGAGCTGGGCTTGTTCAATCTGGAGCAGTGACAGCTTTAGGGAGACCTAACAGCAGCTCCCTGGCCTGAGGAGATGAGGAGGTGGTCTTAGTTTTTTTGCTGCTGATCTTCTTCCTGATATCCACAGAGAGGACATGTGGGAATGGTTCAAAGCTGTGCCAGGGGAGGCTGACACTGAACATTAGGAAGGAAGCATTTCTTTGCCAACAGAGTGATCAAACTCTGGAACAGGCTTCCTAGAGAAGTGGTTGATTCCCCATGACTAACCATGTTCAGGAAGCATTGGATAATGCCCTTAACAGCATGGTTTAACTTTTGGTCAACCCTGAATTGGTCAGATAGCTGAACAAGATGATGGTTGTTGGTTGTCCTGTCCTGTCCTGTCCTGTCCTGTCCCATCCTATCCTACTTTTGTAGTGGTGCAGTGGAAGTGTGACAGAGAATGGGGAGGTACTGACAGAAAAATAAGTCTTTTCCCCATGGAAACAGTTTAAAGAATATAGGATGTTCTTGCAGGCTTTCAAGACCCAGCAGGATATATCTCTAAGTAGTCTGATCTCAATTCAGTGTAGAACCTACTTTTAGGTTAGTCTATACTACTCTCTGAATTATTCTGAGACACTGTGATGTTGGCTGCCAATCTTGCTTATTGTTATAATTAATATAATTCTGATGTTGCTATTAAAACAAAAAATTGTCTAACTGCAAGGAGGTTCAAAGATCCAAAAATGGGGTTTAAAGGAACTTTGAGAAAAACATGCCTTAGTATGAAGCATGACTAATTATTCATCAGTTAGCCTACAGATGTAAGCATAAGCACACTTGTTAATAGTGGGCTTTTCACACTAAAAGGAGATTATTTGTGCCTATATAACTATTTTTGAATGAGAATATGTTTATATGTATGCTTAAAATCAAAAGGGAAAACTGTGCATCTAATTGCATAAATACTGTGTGTGAAGTTAAGTACTTAGTGTACCCACAGAGATAATACTGGTTAGAGAGAAAAATCAACAGAAATCAGCAAATAAACCTGTCATCCAATTGATCTGGCTAGATTTACAGTTTTCCAAGCATTGCTAAGAAAGAAATCACATGCTTGGGTACAGCAAGTTGAACTAATGGGTAGCTGAAGAAAGGATCTGAGCAATCTGTGATTAGTTATCAGATGCAGTATATCAAGACTGGCACCTGAGTGCATAGCTACTCTCCATCACTAGAAATCTGCAGCAAAGGCACCTGTATATGTAAAGATTTACTCCAGCTGAGCTCTGACTGCAGGCTTTGAAGCAGGGCAGTGCTGTGACTCCTGGCATACACAAGTTCAGGTTAGTCTGTCATTATAAACCCCCTGGCCATACTGGCAGGGTCGGTGGGAGGATGGGAGGGCACAGCTGATCCGTGCAGAGGCTATGGACACAGTGTTTTGGAAAAGCTTGTGCTGTCTAAGCAGATATCTGGACACTACAGCCTGTTGACTTCCTATCTGTGAGGCTGTTCACTCCTTATCTCTGGAGGATGGCGTAAAAGCAAGGCCACTGCTGTTTACTATTCCTTGAGAGACATCTTAATTTCTTAAAGGTCACTATTAAGCAATTAGGTTCTCTAGTCCAGTACATAAGAGGACCTATAATTTCTAAAAACTGTTTTGATGATAGGATAATACAGATATAATGAATTTTCACAGTGTCAGCAGCACTTTACAGCTACAATCCATCAAATTCTTACAAATCTCTGTAAGTGAGCTTCACATTGCAAATCTTTAGCGCCGGGTTTATTTTTAATCCATGAGCCTCTTCTGCACAATTATTCAGAGGAGTTTCCATGGTTATGCCTATAACCTGTAAACTAAACTGTGTCAGGCTGTGGGCACATGCAAGGGTTGTGCTTGCTGTTAAGCTGTTGGCCCAGTCCTAGCAGAGCCTTGACCTGCTGCAAGTACTGCTTTCCAAGAATATGCTCCAGTAGGTCTGGGGGGACACCACAAGCCAGGGACAGTTCCCAGTGAACAGCCTGAACACACTCACTCTGTTTCTGAAGATAAGAGTTTAGCCAAAAGGGTTAAATTGTGCCATGCCAGTTGACCTCCAGGCTGGAGAATGGTCCCTGGCCCCTCTCATTTACTAGAATAGACAAAATCCTGGTTGTGTTCACAAGTATGTCCTTAGCAATTTGGGACCCTGGTGACAGTCTTGTCAGCCACTTGGCCACCTCTGGCTGTTGATACATAAAGTTGTGGTCCTGTGAAAGGCAGAAGCTGTGCTGCATATTCTGTTTTGTGTAACTTGGTGCTGTTACAGTGTGAGAGGATAGCTTGAGCTGCCACCTGTGCAAATAAAAACTTGTTCCAATTAACACGTATCGAATGAACACAGCACCAGATAATTACAGGAAGATATCCTTGGAAGGATAAAAAAGTATTTTTCTTTGGAAAATCGATGTGCTCTCACCCTACCTCTTTAATGAGTGTTCATACCTGTCATTGCAGCCTTCCTGTTGAGACCACATGTCTTCCTCCCCAGGCCATTAGCTGTCTCTTTTCATTTGTGTTGCCATGCCATAAAAAAAGAAAACAAACACTGTGGGATCACAAATGCGGCCATAATTTTTTATCAAGCAATTTAAAGCAGAAGCTAATAACAAGGAAAATGACTAATACTTGAATAGGTTGCTGCATATACAAACAACACAATAATTGTCTCTCAGTCTGAACTAAAAGATAATAAAAATGTTTTACAATGCTCCTTAATCGTATGAAAAAAACCTCAAAATCAAGACTTTATTGTAGAAAAAGGAAGCATTAATCTGTCTGAGGGCCATTTTGTGGGGAATGCTTCCTGGGGAGGTGTGGTAATAATTACTTATCTTTTATAGACTTCTGGGCTGTGGAACCAAAATGTAGTGGTGAAGGAGGTATAGCAGTTATTTATGAGCCCCTAAGCCACGATGCTCCATTATATCCCACATCTAATGTGACTTGCAGGCCTGCATTTTCAGCATGTTTCTTTGGGTCCCTTTCAGCATCCAGCTGCTGCAGGTAGTCGAAGAAAGCATGCTGGCTGAGTCATTTGACAGTGTCATGTGAATTTTCTGCTTTCCTCAGTGAAGCATTGTGTTGGCAGCTCAGAGCGTAGAAAGGACTGGTAAAACACGGTGATGGCCACAGCTTTATGGGAATAAGGCAGGCAGCAGAAAAAGAGAGTTACAAAGATACTGTAGAGCACCAGGTCAGGGGGGTTTGTGGCCACAGTGGTAGCAAAAGTGGGCAGGAATGAGCTTGGCTAAACTAAGGTGAAGCCAGGGAAGCCAAAGGAAAGTTAGTTTAAGCAAAATAGTGGAGGAGAAGAAGCTTTCTCCCTACTTGAAGTTAATGGCAAAATTCTCAGGAAGGGATCTATTATGTATTAGGGTTTAGTTCTTGCTAAATGGTCTTGCTAAAGGATCAAGTTAACTACTGAACAAGGTGTTTTAGGGCTTATTTTAACTTAGTTTGATAGAAGCCATCTATTGACATTGTTTTTTTTAGCATGACAGCAAAACCCTTGTTCTCTGTTAACTATTCCTTGACTGAGACATGGCAATTAATTTTGTTTTTTTCCTCAGAGCTCCTATACAGTCTTGTGAGAACTTTTCTTTACTTGGTGGATATCAGAATTCTATTTAAATATAGCTGTTCAATCTTCTTCCTATGGTTTGTGTTTTGCTTGTAATTACTCTGCATTCTTCCAGAGCACATTTATTGTAGATGTGCTCATACAAACACCAAGTTCAGCTAACAGCCCCTAGAAGGGAATAAATAGAGCTAAGAACTTCCCTTCAGTTTTTGACCCTTAAGTCTGTGAGTGGAATAAAGTTCAGTATCTCAATGCCAGGTAAAACTGTACAGATTAGTTCTCTAATCATAAAAAGCCCAGTTTAATGAAAATAAAATATTTCTCTATCAATTCCATTCTAGTGAGACATGGAATATTAGTCTCACATGCTATTTTTTTGTAATTTTTTTTTTTCTTTCAGTATGATTGTGTTCACATTATGAGATATGAGCAGAGTTTGGGAGTAAGTTACCATAAATAAAGAGGCCTGGAAAATTGCACAAAACCCCCTGAGCCATCTCTTTTATGGATTTTAGGGTCTGACATTCTTACCTTCTTCCTTACAAAGGGATGTCTGATGCATCCTTTTATATTGTTCATTATATGCATTATATAAGTACTGTGCTTTATATAAAATAGTGAAAAATATATTAATAATTATTTTAACTAGTAGTCTCTGTCTTCTCATTGCATACTCCAACTTATTCCCTCACCTCTGCCAGGGAGAAGCAAATTACTTTAGTAGGGATGACAAGAACAATTCAGCCTCAGAAGGAGAAATGCATGACATAGTAGGGATGAACAGATGAGAAATGAATGAAGGTGCAAATTTAAGAATAAATTAATAGAAGCAGGATATTTCTGTAGCATCTTTAATGCATGAAACACCAGGGACATCAAGAAACATTTGTGAAAATGTTTATTCTGTCACTATGAGCAGGTAGTGTGGTTATATATATGGTAAGTGGAAAGTGGATGGAAAAATAATTTTGATTTATTTAGAATGCTGTGTAACTTTGAGACAAAGCTGGCTGTAGAAACACTGCAGCACATATGTCCACAACTTAGCTCTGAATCTTCCCAAAAATGTGCTGTGATGGAAAGGCAAGCTCCTATATTTTAATTAGTTGGGATCAAAGCAGGGTTTTGCTTAGCTTTTTTTTTCTCCTTGTAACTATTAAGTATTGTCATCTATCATTGTTAGAAGAAGTAGTTAACGACACTTTAAACATAATTTATCACTCACTCTACAGCAGTAAAAATCTCTAATCAGAAAACCCAGATTGGAGGCTAGCACCTCTCAAGCTGATCTGTGAAAGGGAGTTGGATGTAAGAACAGACATTAATTTCAACAATGTGATTATTACAGGTTTTTGGCTTACAAAGATTGTGGTGATAACTGGAGTACTTTAAGGATGAGACTAAAATATATCTTCATATCTTCTGCTGGTTCTTTGTGTAGAAGTAGCTCTGTCCTAATAATGAGAAGCCCTTCTCTTAGGCTCCAGATAAATGTGGGCTTCATTACAGAGCAAGGTGACAAACCATGAAGTGCTCTGCTACCCTTCAAATACCTCTCCTTGCTTGCCACAGAATGCAGGGAGTCTGTGATGGAGAAGGAGATTCAAAGCTGAGTATGGGTGGTGCTAATGTGGGCAGAAAGAGCTGATGGTGAGGGGGAGCACTCTGCAGAGGTGAGCTGACTCCCAGGATGGAGATAAGGAGCAGAAGGGAGCAGGACTCACTGATGGCAAGCTGTATGGGGCAACCTCTAGCAAAAGTCAGTAACTCACTATGAAGCACTAGCAAAGGTTTAACTCCCATGAGCTTGATGATATGGGATGACCATAGCATCATGTGGTCATCATTTACATGAATCCTGGATGTGTTCTAATGTCCAAAAAGTGCCTCTCAGAGGACATTGAGATCTTTTGCAACTGGCCAGTTGTCAACATTTTGCAGCTAGGAGGCCTTGGCATGGAAGACAGAAGAAGTGTGAGACCTCATGCAGAGAACAAAAATGAATCCCTGGGCCTCATGCTGTCAAGCCAAAGAAGAAATTGATGCCTTGGACTGGATACCTAGAATGGAGGCTAGATAGAGAATAAAGTAGATATTTATTAAAAGGCCTTCAAAGGATACACCTTGGGCAGTGAAAAAGCCTAGCAGAGGCTACACCCAAGATGGACAACCATCACGAGTTTTCTCAGACAGATACAAGCTTGTTCTGTTTGCATATCATAGGTTCATTACCCAATTATAGCTTCAGGTAATCAAGTCACATTTCCCTGGTTTGCTTCTCACCCTGAATATACTTTTGTTTATACTTCCAGGCCTGAGGCTGTGATGATGGCCTTGGTTCTCAGGCCTAGAAGGATTGTTTAGTCTGACCAAAATGTGAAGAAAGCTAACTAGCATTCTATACAGAGCTCAGAAATGTACTAATAATACTTCTAATATACTAATAGTAATACTAATGGAGTACAGAATCTGAAAAATATAAAAGCTAAACCTTAAGGCACCAAAATGATGTGACATTTCACATACCTACCTAAGTTAGAATCCTCCAGTAGACATTGTGACTTTTTTTTCACTTTTGTTTAGATATATCTTTCCCAGGTACGTGGTGTAGGTCACCAGATCAGTCTTTGCTCACTCACACCTGTCCAGGCATCTCAGTATTTTTCTTGCTCAGTTTAATAAAACCAAGTGTGAGGCACAGAGAATGTAACAGATTATGAGCCAAGTGTATGATCAAGCATATTCTGAAACTCCTTATACACGAGGTGTCACTTTGCTTCCTAGCTGCTGTAACATGATTACTGCATTACAGCTCTTTAATAACACAGTGACAGTGAGATCAATGGTAATTGTAGTATATCAGCTTTATCACCGAAACCTTACGGAGGTCAGACATCCACCTACTCTCCAAGCAGATGGCCCCCATGTGTACTTTTAATATTTTCTGCTTATTGTATAATTTAGTTTTTAATCTAAAAATCCTTAGAGTCGTAAACGTTACGATCCTTTCCTCTTCTGTGCAAAGCAGTGCAATAGTAATTTATTCCAGTTGTTTGACACTGCTGAGCACAGAAGCTGGGGGTGCTCTGTTTCGCTCAGATAAGGGTTTATTCAAGACTCTGTAGAGTTCATGCTGCTTCCCTAACTCTTGCTGAAAGCAAGGAGCGTGTTTGTTCCTGTGCCTACCACAGAGGAACCGAGCTGAATTCACACGTGGGCAATGGCAGATGTGTGGTAGCGCTCACCAGCTGTGGAGCACCCATCACACCAGCCAGATTTGACTGGTCCTTGTCACCTCCCACTTCTGCCCTTCTGCAAAGTGAATCTGCACTGATTCAGCTGATAACTGGCTTGCATTCATATTGCATTCCTCTTCCTCTGCTTTTATTAATCTAAAAACTCTTTCAGGTGAGGGTTTGACTTCTGTGTTGTTTTTCGTCTGGCCTAGTCTGACCCTGGTCAAATATGAGACCTTCTGTCCTTTTACAACTACTGCTACTGGCATTACTACAAAAAATCAATGGCATCATTAGAAAATAAACCTCCTGTGTGCTTTAGTGCAGCTGACACCCAGCTGATATATAGCTACATTAAGACATAGTGATATCATACTTACATGTCCTTGTTAGTGCTTGTAGAATGATAATGTAGACCTTGATTCTCAGCTGCTCTTTTTAATTTCCCTAGTGAAGTGAGTTGCTCTCGCGCAGAAATCAGAATAGGTTATCAGCATTATCTATGAATCTGTGAATATATGAACTTGAACTACCTTCTCTGCCTTACTGGGTTTGAAATTCTGCAGCATAACAGCTACATCAAGTAACAGCACTGTTGTCTAAATAGACTTTGTACACAACAGGCAGCTCATCATCAGAGCAGTAGCATTTAGAGAATGCCCTTATTCAATTGGTCTTTTTATTGCATTATGACTACAGATTTTAGAAAGTGGAAATTGCATTCTTTTGCAGATTGACTTCAGGCTTTGGATGCCCATTTTTTCATCCCTTACCTAGGGGATGGAATTGCATCTCGTGATAGCCTCATTGCTTCTTCTGTCCCAAAGGAGGTAATAGTCATCTCATGTATCTGCCTTTCCATGTTATTCAGCCACAGATGTTTTCTATCCTACTGATTTACAAGCTCTAAAATCAACAAAAAAAAAAAAAAAGAAAGGAAAATGGTAAAAAGTTCTGGAAGGAAAGAACATGTCACAAACAAATTTTAGCTCATTGCTTAGTCTTAGTATTTTTAAAGTTAAGTTTGGGGTTTTTTTCAGTGAGTTGGGTCAGCTGGAGGCAAATAGGGTGAATTTCAAATGGAGTATGGGTTCAGGCTTCCCTAAAAAACTGTGGCCCCTAAGCTGTGAGAGAATTAAACAACTGTAAAGACTTTGCCAACATGTAGTACCAATACTGTCAGTGAGTTAAGGTGACTATCAGGACAGATAAAGGATTTTTTTTTTCCCGATGGCTAATGTTATCCTTAGGTTCTAATTTCTTTCTGCAAATGCCTTACTTCTGTTTGTTCATCAAACAGAACAGGTTTTGATCTGCCAATGTTGACTTTACTTTTGTCTTTCTACTTCCAGCAAGACCTATGTCTGGGATGGGAGCTGTTAAAAATCAGCCCTAGAAGTTCAGGTTCAGATGTTTCCCTTTCCTCCTCCCCACAGAAAAGCAGACATAGAGCCTTAACCCATAGCTCCTGAATAGGATCCTGGCTCAAGCAACCTCTTCATAGCTGAGCACAGAGACATGGAGCCCTTTATCCACTAAATAAACCTACCATGGTCACAGTATAAGCCCTTGTTGGCTTTGGCAGGAACTTGGATTATTGTAAACCCATCCAATGACCAACACACTTCAGCCTGCTCAGGGAAGCACCTTAATGGTGCTGCTGGTAAAATGTGAAGTGATTTGTAAGTGAAAGATAGAAGAAAATGTTGCTACAGTGGAGAACAATATATTCTGTCTACAACTGTGATAAAAAAAAGTGTGTATGGTTTCACAGATATAGTCAGGTGGCCCTGTGGTCTGAAGACTGTTGTGGAAAGGTCTTCTGTTACATTACCTGTAGAGAAGCAGAAGGCTGAAGCCAAATCTACAGCCCTCTTTTATTTAGGTGTTGACTATGTACAATGTTTCACTTGTTCTGGTAAAAATTAATTCAGTTGTGAGGAATGGAGCTATGAAATGTAGCCTATTAAAAGGATGAGAAAATACACTCAAAAAGTACTTTATAGGGCCAGAGAGAGGAGAGGTGGCTGGTTTGAAGGGAGTTTCTGTTGTCTAATTACTGACTTTCAGAATTTAATTTTGTGTTCCATTTCCTCTTCATGAAAACATTTTTGTTTCATATTTAGACCCAGACATAGGAAGTTATTGCTGCAAAATCCCTGTTTGGGGAAATGTTTGATATTCTGTTTCTGTGTGAATGTTGAAGCTATAACATTTTTTGCTAACCTTTGAAGGAGTTTATCAATATTTGAAGCATGTTTTATTTGCTGTCAGCACAATTTTCCTGATGGGTTGCATGTCTATCTGTAAATAAACTGAGCCACATAATAAAGCCCATGGGTGTGTTTATACTGACACAGGCAGGACATGGAGGAGAACAAGATGTTGCTCCTGCACAACAAATTTACTACTTAATTTCATAAAAGGTGATATGAAGAGGGCGGAAGGTCTGCCTCAATATCAAAGAATGACAAAAGGAAGGTAGACATGATGTGAAGAAGTATGTGGGGTTTGGAGTGCAATCAGATAAAGAGAAAAAGTCAGATATTTGGGAAGTAGTCTGCCCAGACTGACAACAAGAAGCCTTGGCATGGGGGAGGAGGGACAGGTTAATGGAGGATGTGTCACTATGTGCACTACCACCATTTCAAAATTGCCATTCTGTGGTACTTTATCTTAGAGATTAGAAAATCAATATTTACTTAAATATATGGTGCATGGCTAGCAAATAAAAATGGAACAGTGTTTTTTTCCTCCTGAATGGGAAGTGACTGGTAATTAGTCATTGAGATGGAATCAGGGGTGGGAAATCTACGACCACAGCTTTTTCAGGCTGAAGCTTGTGGGTCTCCATAGTCAAGTGACAGACAATAACCAAGATTTTCTTGCTTGTAAGTCCAATTAGTGAGAAATCTGTGGCATCATCAGCATTCTTCAGTGTCCAGTCTGAGAAACCTCTCCCCTGTGGGGAAGTACCTTTTTTAAATGAAGAGCTAATAAAATATTCCATGATAAACACATTTTCTTGTTCAGAGAAATTCAGGATAGAGTAATTGGTTCTTGTATGGACTTTTAGGGCCATATACTTTTAGTACTGAGTTCACAATGGTTATCATAATCTAATCATAAAAATTCAAATTAGACTTCCAACAGTGAGCATTTTAATCCAAGTTAGCTGGAAAATAGCTCCTCTGCAGTATTCTTAATTTACTTAAATAAATTTGTCAGCATTATATATGTGTTATGCAATTACTTGATGTAATGTATTATTACTACATCCTTAATATAGTGATATTAAGTGTATTTTTCCACATTTATAGCTGTGCCTAACAATCATAACAACCACTAAGGAATGATGTGATAGGACATTGCCTGTCAATGTGCATTTCCCATTTGGAGCCAAGAGACAAGATAGCAGAATGGATTTTTTCAGAGTTTAATGAGTTCCTGTGAAGTTCAAGGTAAAACACAGAAGGGCTGGCACTCAGGAAGTTGGATCTTGCATATAAGTGGTTTGGGCAAGGGAGAATTTAGTGTATACCTTCAGAGGCAGGTTTTCTCTTCTAATTCCTTCAAACTCATATGGAGAGGATGAGGTCTCATAGGACCTCACAGAACTAGGTTGAGTCTGACAAGGGGACAAGTGACAACCTGTACAGGTAAATGCTATAGGCCACATAACTCTAAATTGTCTTTATGGATACTCTGTAGAAGCCATTTATAAGCTAAAGCAAATTAAAGGACACATCTAGAGAGGACAAATTAATGCAAATGCAGTCAGATCTGAAGTTTTGTCTGACCATGGGATAAACCTTACAAGAGATGCTTTGTATGGATAAGCCAATGGTAAAACACATGGTTTGTGATGTAAAAGCAAAGGCAAAGCAGGGTTATCATGGAATGAGAAGCATGTAAAACATAGGACACTGCAGACAGAGCAGCTGGAGCTGTGAATTCTTCAGGCACTGCCAAAGTGGGACTAGAAAGTGCCCTTGTGCTCTGCCTGCAGCAGCAGTGCCAGGAGATGCTATCTTGACTGGAGACTTCTGCCCCAGGCTTTCCATGTGCAAAGCCCATACTCCTTTCCCCAAAATAGCTCCTGTTCGCTCACGTGCTCAGTGGTCATTTCCTCATGACAGGCTGTGTTTGGGTGGTGGGCAGGGGAGTCACTGCCGGTGTTCTGGGCCCCTGTGGAGCTGCTCCACAGCCGGCAGGCACCGCTGGGCACAGCTGGGCACAGCTGGGTACAGCAGTGTGGGGCTCTGTGCAGGGGCGCACGGCTCGCTTTGCCCCACCCTTCTGTAATCTCATATTTTTGTGTAAAATTTTTGTAAGGTACAAAAATGCGTAAATTTTTGAAAGGTCTGAGCTCCTCCATGGTTCATGGGTTAACACCATCTGGTGCCAGTGACTTATGGAGACCGAATCTGTCTGCTTGGTCTGAGACTCCCCTATGTTTACTTCCAATTCCTCTCGCTCTTCTGACCAATCTGCTGCAAAGGTGTCGGGTCTCAAAAGCTCCCCATTGTCTTCAATAGTGAAAATCAGTGCAAGGAAATGAAATAAGCTTCCTCTTATTGTCCCCACAAAAGGTGCTCCTTTTACACCTTTACCAGGGTTCTGCTGTAACTGGTCTGATTCTGAATTTTAATGTATCTGAAAGAGGACAGTAAGGAGAGGAAAGCATTTTTCAAGTTATTTTTAAATTACCAGTATTTCTGCTTTACATTTGACCCACCCTGTTTTACAGGCTTTTCTGTTCTCCTTATTTGAACCAATATCCTATTTCTTAAATACCAACCAATTTGCCAGTGTCTTTTCTATTGAGCTATGCAAGTGGTTTTCTTGAATTTCTGTTTCTTTTTGAATCATGATACATTTTATCTTAATCTCTGATGTGCTATTTTGATATTCTTCATGCTTCTCATGGCCTTTCTGCTTATTTTGGACCGTTCTCTGACCCTCTCATTCTCTTCATCCCTTTTCTGGCTTAACTCATTTTTATATAGTTCCATCTATTCAAGCTGAATATCCATGTGCTGGAGGGTATTATGAAAAAAATGTCCTGTGGACTTCTCTGAGGTGCCCTGAAAATTTTGTTATAGTATTCTTATACTATTATGTTTAATATGACTCATCACACAGAAGCAGTTCCGCTGCCTTTACCTGCTACCATATTTTTCCTGTAAATTTGGATTTACATGCATGATTTTCATCTGGTTTTTCTTCTCCCTCATGTGTCATAGATGCCTGTTATAGAATCATAGAATGATTAGGATTTGAATTGACGTTAAAGATAATTTAATTCCAACCTCCCTTCTCCGTGGCACTTACTAGATTTTCCTTTGTCCTGAGCATCTTAGTTCTATCTTTTTGGGTTTAGGTTTTTAATACTGCTGTAGAAACACTTGCAAGTTCTGCTCTCACCCTGTCACCTGAAATTGTCATGAACCAGTGGAATGGCACTGAAAATGGCCTAATTCACCTTCCTTATTTATTGTGCTCATGCTGAAATTATTCTGCCATGTTTCTCAGAGGTGCACTGAGCATTAGCCACAACCAGACCAAAGGTCACAAAGGTCTGAAGGAGGAGCTCTTATGCTGTCAGCTTTTCTTCTGCTCCTACTTTAAGCACTCCTGCCTGATATAGTGAGCTTTAGTGCCAGCAGCCTGGCTGTGTTATGATTAAAATGCATTTACTCTTTCTTGTTCAAGTTTTCCCAATTCCTAAAAGCCTATCTTTTCTTTCACTCACCAAGATGGTGTAGTTTTGCCTGTGTCTATGGTTTCATGCCTGGAGCTGGCAGTGTTTCAGAGAATGCTTTCATTAAAGTCCTGTCCCCCAAATGAAGCCTCCAGAACACCTCCCTTGCCCCGCCTTGCATCAATGTGAACAACATGCAGAATGACAATGACATTTCATTTTGTGCATCCCAAATATGATTGGGAATCTCTTTGGATCTGCTGAAGTTGGCCTCCTGCAGACACCAGACACCTCAGCACAGAGTGACACCTCTGAGGTGGGAGCGATCTGACAACTCCACAGGCTTCAAAAGGGACCCTTTGCTCTGTTTGTTGCTCCCCTTCAACTCTCCTCACCTCAAGAGAACAGACTTGCCCCTTGGGCAGGTAATCCACGTTCACCTATGCTAGGAACAGCAAATAGAGTGGTTTTTTTAGAAGCTTGTATTAGTTTAGCTTCTCCTTTGAATAAGTAATTAATATGACACATTTTATTTTAGTAAATATATATTACATAATATTATGTAATACTAAATATATATAAACATAATATTTTACTTTAGTAAAAGTAGTTAGCAGTTTGTTAGAAGTACTTGAGAACATGAAAGAAAACAACTAAAACCCCACCATATCACAGCAAGGTGATATGCTGCACCTTGTTTTCACTGCAGCACAGGTCTTAAGAGCAAACCCTGCATTTTGTACACATGTACACAGCATTCCCTTGGTTACTCAGCCACTACCTGTAAACCTCACCTGGGTCTGGGCAAGGGTTGCACCCTCATAAGGATCAAAAAATGTGTCCCCCCCCAGTTCCACTTGTACTCTGCTAAACTTCCTTTGGATAGCAGACACACAGCAAAATGCTTTAAAATCATTAAAGCAACCTCATCTTGGCCAGACAGGACTCAAACCTGCCTGAAGTCCTGGACCAGCATTTAAAGAACATCTCTAATCATTCAACCCAAATCTCCCTAAGGTCTTTCTGCACCCTGATCCCCAGTCCCAAACTGCTTCTTGTCCTACCTCTCCCAAGAAAAGCTGCTCTCCAGGATTTCCTGCTCACTGTCATCTGTTTTCTGCGCTTACCCATCTGTTCTGCTGCTGTAAGAGTGACACTAAGGGGTACTCAAACAGAACTCATCACTTACGTTCAAATCTCTCATATATTCTAGAAAAAAAATGCTCTCTGGTCACCAGCAGTATTAAGCCTTCTTGTGTTTACCTTATGTTCATAGATGCTCAACATCTTTAAAATCTGGTTTTGTCTGGTTTAATTCAGAATTGTTGCTAAGAACTTGTCAGGAAATTTTTGTCTTTCAGACACTTGGAACAGGCTCCCCAGGAAGTGGTCACAGCACCAATCCTGACAGAATTCAAGAAGCATTTGGGCAATACTCTCAGGCACATGGTGTGATTCTTTGGGATGTCCTGTGCAAGGCCAGGAGATGGACTGGATTATCCTCGTGGGTCCCTTCCAACTCAGGGTATTCCACGATTCTGTAGTCTCCTGACAGTGCTGCTCAGCTGGACTGCCAGGACTATGTAAGGCTCCAAATGCCAACTGCATTTCTTATGTTTAGGTAGACTTGGTGTCATGATACAAGACAAGAAATGCAGAATAAGTTTACATTAAATTTTAGTATTAAATGTGAATCTAGGCAGTTCAGTAGACAACCTGTATTAATTAAATATATTAAATAAGTCATCAAAGAGATAAATGAAAAGCAGAGGTCTGCAATGACCCATTGCAGTCTCCTCGAGACCTTTACACATGAAGCCCTGTTTTTTTTCAGCACCTTCATTAAATTAGTTCTTCATTAACTGTGAAGTTTCCTTTCTCATTGTCTGTTTCAGCCTCATGGCTAGTGTACCCATAGTGCTTCCAGTGAAGACACAATCAACTAATAATAGAAATGCTGATCACTGTAATCTCAGGTGCAGGAAAAGTCCCACAGGTCAAATTGACCTTTAGTGTAAGCCTGAAGTTTCCCAGGGACAAGTTTGACACCTTGCATAGCAGTTCATCAGCCCTGTACCTTGATACTCAAAGGGAAATCTGATTGCTTAGATCACGGTTTAGACAAGTGTTACAGTAAATTGCCTCTTCTTGAGGTATACATTCTTGAGGTGTATGTTCACTTTCTCCCAACACTGCAGCTGTTCTGACATATAAAAGCAGCTGGAGCAGGTAGTTTTTACCAGGTATCCTAATACTATTGATTTAGAAGCTTCATTAATTTTCTTAGTCTCTCTCTGGTGCTGAGATAGTAAGCATGTATATCTCAAGTTTGTATCTGAGAAGTTTTACACAATCAAAATGAAACAGGCATTTATTTCTTTCTCTTTTCAAATTCTGACACTGTGGAAATCAGTTGAGTTAAAAGAATGTGTGGAATTATAACCTTTTTTTCCTCCTCATGCTGGTTTATGTAACTATATTTGATCTGAATTATAGCCTGTCATTGCTGCCTACATAACACCAAATTTTTACTGTATTTTCATAGGATTTGCTAAAAGAAAAACCTTATGAATTAATAATCCAAATTTGAAGGCTAGACACACCCCATTCTAATGATTTATAGGTTAATTTAAGTCAGTTTTGGTGGACAAATAGGTTTTTTATTTTTAATATTTAAGAGAAGGTGTAGCTGCTGTCATGTAAGGGTGACAGTAAGAAAATCTGAAGATAAATAAGGTCTGATAAACCCCTGCTTCCACTAAAAGTAAATAGGGGAAGAGATTAATGACTCATTATTTAGGTACCTAAAAGTTAGATTTATACAAGGTTCTTCATTCATCTGTGTAGACTTGTCTGATCGGAAGATAACCATCTAAAATACAGCAACCACCATAGAAGTGGTTTTTCCATCTGCTGACTGTAGAATATCTGGAGGGAAATGAAGCTGCTCACAGGCTCTGGTGGGCACTGACAAGTTCCTCTCCCTACCCAGGGTTTGGTGGCTGTGCTTACGGGAAGCCCTGACCAGTGCAGCAGTCCCTGGGATCTGGTAGCTGTCCCTCCCACACTGGGTCACAGCCATGTCTCTTCCTTGCCATGTTCCATCCCCACCTGTCCTTCCATGTTATCCCCCCAGACCTGTCCGTAGCTTCTCTGCCTATCCCTGGGCTGTAGCAGCATCCCTGTTCCCTCCCTGCTCTGGCTGGCTGCTGTGGGATGATGCTGTGCTGGGAAGGGCCATCACTGCTGGCCCCGTGCCTCACCCCACAGCTACTCCTGTACACCAACCCTGGCTTTGCAGAACACATCCATAAGCGTGTGCAAGGCAAAGTCACCATTCATATAAAGCTGGGAAAGGCACCACAACTGTAATGCTGAAATATTTTAAAAACACTAATTTCTACTTCAAAGGCTTTTGAAGATTTTAAGAAAAGGTTACAGATTTTAGATAACCAGTCTGGTACAACTAAGGTAGGCCTCATTAGAAATGATGGTTCTTGGGAAATCTGGTCCTTAAATATATCACAGAAGTTGGACATCCCAAATCAAATCACAGTAAGTCTCCAGTAGTTTCTGACATCCCACCCCCGCCTCGCCCCCACAAAAAAAAAAGAACCACAGTGGCCTACAGATGCAGAGAAATAAAATTAAAAGTGGTTGAAAGTGGTTAATACCTTTGAAAAAAAAAAAAAAAACAAGAACAGCTAAGGCTGATGCTTAAATATTGATTTCTGTTCCTAAATTTAGGCAGCCAATTTTGAAGATGTTGGCTAATAACCATAACACCTGAATAAGTGTTCTGATTTCCAGAGACTGTAAGACTTTCGTATCTCATTAAAATCAATACCTTGAATAATAACTGCTGCTGTTTTGCAGAATTATTTTGGATGCTGAAATATGTATTTGTGTCTTTAAACCTCAGGCAGATAATCATGCCCTTATGTGTGCCATTTATTCACAAGCTTGTCAGTGTCTGGGCATTTAACTTGAAGGACTTAGGCTGTTACTTATTAAATACAACTGACCCAGACAAAATGTGTTGAATCAAATCAGAGAGACACAAGGGAAAGAATCTATGTGGGATGGATCTTTAACTTTTTTTCTTGTGTACCTCCAAAACCACTAAACAAAGTTTTCAAATTCATTAGAAACTTTTTTTTTTTTTAATTGATTTGAATGGAAACAGGATCTTCCCTAACTTTTTTTTTTTAAATCAAATGGAGAGACAAAGTTGAACCTTTCTCTTTCAAAAAAGATTTTATCTCCTGGCTATATATAGCATAGAGTTAGAAGTCCTTACAGTACTAATTGTGTTTGTATGCAATGTAATCAGTATAGATGTGGATATCAGAAATCATTTCTTTACTAAGAGGGTGGTCACAGACTTGAACACGCTTCCCAGAGAGGTGGGTGATGCCCGAAACCCGCCGGTGTTTAAGAGGCATTTGAACAAAGCCCTTAACAACATGATTTAAATTTAATTGGTCAGGAAGTGGGACTGGATATTTGTATTTTCCTTCTGACTTTACTGTTCTATCCTATTTTATTCTTTTCTAACAGTAAATTAAATTAATATTTCCATCCTTGCAATCTAACTTTTCTTTTTAAGTACCTTAATGAAAAAAAAACCAAACCAAAACAGAGTTAAATTTACCATGTCTTTTTAAGACAAAGTGAAGGGCTCAAGTTGAAATGCTGAGAGACCCTTATTGTTACAATGCAGACATGAACAGTGACACTTCAATGTTTGTAATATTCAATTTTTTTCTAGATAAGCACTAAAGGAAAGCAGAAGACAAAAACAGCTGTTTCAGCCTGGGGACATACATTGATGCTGCTCAGCGTTACCGCTGGCACATCAACTAATCATGCAGACATTGTTAAAACAAAGATTGTTTTTTAATCCTATAGAAGCATTGCATAATAAAAGCTTAAATAGCCTCCAAACATATTTGACATTGACATACAGTGCCAATAAATAAAAGCCATACAATAGACTGTGAGCTGGAGATGGATGAGCAGAAATGGAATTCAGTGTAGTTTTCTGTCAGTCACCTGCTATTTTTGAAGCAGGAAACAATAAAAATGACCCAGTGCTTTATTTTATGTGCCAAAAGAGGTATTCTTTGAAATTTTTCTAAACATATTGTAGGAAAATGAATATTTTATATTCATACTATTTGCAGCTCACGGAGCTCAGATGTTTTAGAAATTATGCTGCATCAACTTCATCAGCTTTCATTCAAAAGGTCCTTGAAGATGAACTGTGAGTGCAATCTAGCACTGATAGAGGATTAGCTATTTTGAAGAATAAAGAATATCCTGTCCTTCATCATTAGATTTGATTTTGTGCACCAGTCCATGACAGAGCCTGCAATTGGACATATTGCGCTGTGTGGACAGAAACAAATTATTTTTGTTAAATACTTGCGACTAATCAAACAAATTGTCCTGAGTGACACCAACTAACCATGTTTGCATACATTAATTCTGTGATTTTGTGTTAATGCATCCTGGTTACAGTAATTTCCATAATTGGTACTTGTAAAACCAATGATATTTCCAGTAGTTTATGGGAGATGTAGGTATTCCCTAAATGAAATGTTTTTTATGGCATGAAGCTAAGTTATTCAACAGTACCCTCAGGACTCTTTTCTCAATGATGCCACATATTGGCAGCTTCAACTGATATAAGTTTAAATACTAGAAGTCTTAAGTTTGGGATCATAATGGAATTAATTCAGTGGGAACAGAGGAAAGCAGCTGCCTCCATATTTTACAAAAAAGGAAAAAGCACTCTCTTCTACTCTTTCCCTTAATGTTCTCTGCCTCTGCTCAACCAAAAAGCTCAAAGATGGGCTATTTCTACTATATAAAAAGGATCAGATTTTTTTTTTTTTTTGTGAAATATCCTAGGTGGAGTGGGTAAAATGATATTGTGCAAAACGTGTTACCAAACCCTTGCTTAAGAAGCGCCAGCACCTATTGAAAAACCTCCTTGGCCAAATATTTTCCAGCAATTATGGTTTTTAACTTGGCAAGAATTAGGAAATAGTCAGTCTTGCAGATATAGAACTTTGACTGGGCACTGAAGACCGTGATCATCTCACAGAAGCGCCCCAGGTCTTGCATGGGTGAGATTTGTATCCTGTGCCAGTGCAGGGGACGTGCAGCCCTGGGGCAGTTCTGGCTGCACAAGAGTAAGGGAGCAGGAATCCTGCCCCTCTTACAAGACCTAGGAAAGAGGGCTTTGTAAGGTTTATGTGCTGTGTAACTGTCCATGTTGTGCCTCTGCCTGATAGCTTTTTTTGCAGGTCTCTATCTCCTCTTCAAATCAGTGATAAGAAAATGTAAGCATGTAGTGCTTTCCACTGTATTACAGTGAAGTACAAGGGCAAAGGGTTCCAAGTCCTGTGGGACCATAAGCAGAACTCTTAATACAGCAGAAACCACGGTGAAATACTGTGGTACTGATGACTGGATTGCAGTTTCTTTTGAATTTTTTTGTTTGTTTGTTTGGGTTTTTTTGATAATAATAGTAACATAAAAATATGATTATAGATTAATGAAGAACTAAAATAATTCTGAAGAGCAAAAAATATTTTATTGCTTTCAAATTCAAAGCTATTTAAGACCCCCTGATTACATAAAACAATGAATCAGATGATTTGAAGTCTCTGCCAGTTGTTTTATTCAGACAAGAGTGATTAATGTTTAAATCATAGTGACACTAGAGGAAGTTGACTGCATTTTGCTATCTTTCTCTGTAAAAATCTGAAATAAATACACGAGAGCAGAGGTTTACTTTCCACGTCTACTCTAAGGACTTTATAATTTGTCATAATGCATGTTATAATTGGAAATTTCTAAGAAGAAAGAAGTCACAAGTCAAGGTCATCTTTCCATTTTGCTGGCTTGTAATGTGTTGCAAGTGATCATTTTGAATGGTATTTGTATAGAGATTCAGACCTGTAAGGAGATTTTGCTGATTGTGTGAGGGGTTTTATAAGGGAGTACAAGGCAATATGCCCAATTGGTTTCACTCTGTTCTGATAGCATGAGAATGAGGCACTGTCATGGTTTAACCCCAGCTGGCAACAGGCATCCTTTCACCTTTCTCTTTCAGGCAATTGGAGCTTAAGCATATGGATAGTAGGTCTCCTTGATTGCAAATCAGTTCTGCTCTGCACTGAATTTGATCAGAATTGCAGTTCTTAGAGACTTCCCAGACTGAGAAATACAAAGAGATTCAGTGGGACTGCAATTTCTTTGGTGTCTCTTCGCTGAGTGGATGTGTTTTATACCAATGTGCCTCATGGAGTTCGTACTAGCTTTTCTGAAGTGCCATTATCTTTTCCTAAACACATCAAACCACATTTCTTGAGGGGAATCCAAACTTTTCTTTTCAGCAGTATGTGATGTGAAATGCAAAAACATTTATTTAATAAAATAATTTTAAAAACCGCATCTTATTTAATGACTGTTTCCTCCTGAGGGCTGGAGTAACATGCCTGTGATTTTATTGTAGTCTGCTTGGCAAACTAATTTACAGGTGTTCTGATCCTCTATGATGCTGAGTGAATTTAACTCTACTAGGTTTTAGATTAATGCTATCACAGTATGTTATGATGCCAATGGATGTTCTGGAAGTGATGTGTACTCTAAGAAACAAACCATACCTGTGGACATTCTGCATGGTTTGCTGGATTTGTTTTGGTTTTGTTGGTTGGTTGGTTTTGGGTTTTTAGGGTTTTTTTTTCTGTTTGTTTTTGGTTTTGTTTTTTATTAAATAAATGTTTCAATACCTTGAGTTTACCTCAGCTCTCAATAAGAGGTATAAGAAGCTTCAGGAGTATGCTATTGCCCTTCTACTATTTAATAAATGTGAAATAAACCACAAATAGCTCCGGCCATTGTACTGAGGAGAGAAATAGTGTATTTAGGAGTGCAAGAAACACATAGTCAAAATTGAATTTTAAAAGATTAACAGCTACTTGGCATGTTAAAACACTTCCTTGGGTAAAGAATTGATGGGAATATGCTGTAGAAAAATGCAGATGGTGTAATTTTGCCATCTAGATTTCCCCTTTCTACACAGGTCATCACCTGCTGTTGTAAATGAATGGTTGCAACTGGTTCTTGGGGTTGCATCCATCTAAGTAGGTGGAGATGGCTACCCCTGGGCTAGGCTTCCTTTCCTAAGAAGAGACCCTTGTGAGCACAGTCCAATTCATCATTAAATATACTGCTCAAATATACAAACTGAAACAGGTCAAATGTAGTTTGCAAGTGACCTAGTGTAGACATGAATTAATTTCTGGTCTGTTCTTGATATGTACCAAAGTACATGTTCTGTCTGAAAAATCGAGCTGAAATATTATTACATATTCTGGAGGACTTACCTAGATAAATTGAATCTATTTTTGATGCTGTTTCTGCTCTGAGCAGGGGATAGGACCAAATGACCTTGCAATGTCCCTTCCAAGCTAAATTTTTCTGTGGTTATAATAAGATCTATAAGAACCAAGAAATTCAAAATGAAGTTTAAAAATGCAGTTTGAACTGTTCCTCTCAGCTGATGTCTTTACAATGTCGTGTCTTAAACTAAAGCATTTTAAAATTTGTAAGCTAAGAAGAAGCTATGAGCAGCTGGTAGGCTTGACAGACCAGGTTTGTTCTGTAAAGTATTTCCCTGGTTGGGGATGGTGAATAGCATTACAAGGAAAATCCTATTGACACCATGTTATTCAAGTTCTGTATTCATGGCAATTATAATGGACCTGAGCCTGAACTTCTCCCTGGGGCAAAATTCCTCTTGAAAGAAGCAAGTGCTGCTGACCTTTATCCTTTAGGAGATTATATTGTCAAAATAATCTCATGTTCCTGGACACAGCCTGAACTGAGTCTGTGAAGGGTTTCAAAATATATGATTAATTCAACCTTGAAGGTTTTTGCTGCTTGCTTACTCATACTGGAGTGGCACACAAACTAGGAGATTAAAAGCTGTGCTCTTCACTTCTATTAACGTGGGTAGGGTGGAGGATCTGGAAACATAAATAAAAGGATTACTGCTAGCACAGAGTGCAGTTTATGGCAATCCTGCTGGTGTGCATCCGCCTGGGTTCCCAAAATGTACCGGCGGAAGATTAAGCGGATATTACTTGTGACTTGGTCACCCTTCAGGTCTTCTGGAGGCTAAACTGAAGGTAGTGCAACTCTAATCTACCTTCTCACCCTTTCAGAATTCTCAGTCATAAGGCAACAGTTGAAATCAGATAATAAAAGCAACAGGACACCACTTCTGCCTGAGTTTATGATTGGAAGCTGTTTCTAAGACATGGCTGCTGGATTTGAGAGTCTGTATTAAAATGTGCCTCCCCAAACAAAAACAAACCCAGTCCCTGAATATTAACCAAGAAACAAATTTCAATGTCTGCAAATCCTCCCTTAGTGCCTTAATTAACACAATTAATATTTGCCTCTTGAGACATGGGGAAAAAAACCCTAAACACCTTGATCACCGGACTCAGAGCTGCAAATCCTCTTGGTGGTGTTTTACATCATGTCCCATAGATGATATGGGAAGCTTCCTGAGTAACTTCTGTAAATTCTTTTATCCAAGTACCACAAAAACTTCAGTACTGCTAAAACAGCTTTAGATGGAGAATTTGGCCAATAGAAAAAACAAATTGCTTATTCTAGGTACAAAAGATTTAGATGGTAGAGTCTGAGTTACTCACTGTGAGCTCCTTTTGTTAGATTTATTTGAGATTCAATTTCAGGATGGCATGAACAGCTTGAATCAGGGGCCAGCATAGGAACATTTAGCGCCCCTTGAGAAGTGTAAGGGTCTCCTGCCAGGGCACAGATCTTGCAGCCATTTGGGAGATTCCCATCACTTTGCATGTGTTCCAGGTATTTTTTGAGATCTCAGGTGGCACTGGCATTTTATTTGTGGACAGTGAAAACAAATGCTGGACCTCACATCTATCATAAAAAGGCCAAGGAATTAATACGTCAAGTATTTGCATCCATCAATCAGCTGTCAAAGCTGGAGATAAAAATACCTCACACCATCTTCTAGGAGACTGGCTAAAGTAAGAACCTGATGTGAAAACTAAGCCTACTGAGTCAGGATTTGCTCTAATTGATAGTGTCTTGGCTATATCCTTTTAAAAATCTAAATGCTATTGATTCAAGTGGATTTAATTTATCACTGGTGCAACATAATTATTTACAAATGATCCCCTGCTGCTCTCTCAGAAGCCTGACAAACCAGCTGACAGAAAATCATTTAGCTGAGAAGGAGAGTGTTTAGTATTGCCTAATGACTCAGCTCAGATATGTATTTTAATACATGTTTTTAATGGCAATAGTGGCTGATAAAGGGGGCTGGAAGCATGTTAAAGCTGCGGCATCTGGGGTGAATATAAGAGAAAGTATTTTCTTGGTGACTTATCTCTGAAGGTCTTGTGTGCTGAGGGGAGAAGATAGGAAAGTTGAATTGTTGGTAATCTAACTTAGATTTTTTTTTCCAGTTCTTTAATGCAATGGCATTTGATTCCCCCTCTTCCCCTATTTGCTGGAGCTATTGTAGCTCAGCCAGTATCAAAGAGCTGAAAAATCAATGCAAGGCGCAATGTCTGTGAAAGGTCAGAAGTGAAAGAGAGTTCAGCCTAATAACATTTTAAAGTCCTATGGAAAGGATATTTCATAAAATATTAAAAAATCAATTTAACTTCCATAAAACTTTAGTTTAGTATCAGTACTAAACAGAAGATAACTTAGCAAGGGAGGAGATGGGAGTCAGGCATTCAGACTTTTATTGCAGTTTCCCTCATCTTGAACTATTTTTTTTTTTGCCCTGAATTGACTGGAAAAGAACAATATCTTGAAAAAAAGGGAGATCCCAACTCACCTTCTAATAGAAATGTTTCTTTCTAATTTACTAGTTGTAACCATGATACAGTCATTTAAATTTGTGCATGCTGCATGATAAGTCTTCCTGTTGCCTCAACTTTTTTTAGTTCTTATGAAGTACCTCAGCTCATGAACGGAAAATTTCATGCTTCTTAGTCCATTGCTAACATTTGGCTTCATAAAATCATCTCCTATCATCAAAAATAATACATTTGGTTACTTCTTGAATGCAGTTCAGATTGTTAAAAAAAGGAATGTCTAGGAGATCAGAAAACTGCTTAATTTCCAAATCCAAAACCCTGACAGCCATTGTCCATATAGTTTATAGGTCTTTTATTACAGCAGAAATTTTCACAAACCTCTCATATCTCTCCATTTTGGAGTTTATTTACTCCAATAGCTACTTTAGCTATTTGTCTGGTAGTAGAAGATTCAAAGTAGTTGATGTTTGGTTTCAATTTTTAGAGCTTCATTCATGTCTTCTTAGGCTTTGGAAAAATAAATATTTTTCCAGTGCCAATCAGTGTCAGATTCATTTTCTAAGGGGTCCTTCTGTGACTTTTTTGTCCTTTGGAAGCGGATTATTTTTAGAAAATTCTTGATTTCACCAGGACTTTCATATATAGTCTTACAGAAATAATACTTTATAATGTTTGTTATTGGTAATGCAAATGGTAACAAAAGTTCTTTAACTGAGTATTTGTTATAATGGATGCTCAGTCATAATGGGATTGCAGCAGATGACCCCAAATCTTTCACTAAAAATCACCTGCCAGGGTTTTATTGAGGCTTTAATTTTCTTGCAGCTTTCTTGGCGTGCGTTAAGCCAGACAGAAGTCACGGCTTTGGTATGAAAAATAGTCTGCAAAACTCTGATTTAACTCTCCAGATAGATATGTGGAAAATTGTAAATTTTCATTTTTTATGAGTTAAACTCACCAAACAGAACAGAATCCCCACTGTCAATGCCTGTCTTTCATCTTAGCTCATTCAAGAGCCACAAAGTACTCATAATTTTGGCAAAATAGTCTAAAATCTAATAGTAAATTCTAAGAGTGAAACTCTGAGCATATCAAACACAATACCAAAAACTCAGTAATGTTGGCTGTTATCCCTGGAAAATGAAAATGAAATGAAATTTCATCAGGTGGGCTGATGCTGGAAATCATTTGGAGTACTCCAGCCGAATTTGGTTTTGTGGGTTCAAACCCACAGCACCTTGCCAAGCTGCGTGGGGAGCAGCCAGAAGTGCACCAAGTACACCTTCAAAAGAGTAAAACAACTTCTTCTGACCAGTGCCAGTTCTGTAATTTTTCTGAATTATACCTGAGCCATCATTCTGTCTGAAATGTAAGAGGGTGTGAGTCCAAGCCCAGCCTGTGTGAGGGGCCCAACTCAAACAGCCTCACTGGTCTGGAGGGTTCAGATTTCCTCAGGAAGAAAACCTGTGAGAAATCAAGGCATGACATCGACTCCATCCCTCTCAGCATCGCTGTAGCAGCCTGGTACACACACAGCACATGATGCTGGATGGTTGTTCCCAGAATCTGTCCTTCAGGGTGAGCCAGGAGGCCAGAGTCCAAACCTCACTTAAGACCAGACCTCACCTTATTATTGTTACAAGCAATTGTTGCCATGTTCGCGATTTCTTGTTGCATTGATTAACAATTACAGTCGCTTCCTTATGACTATTTCCTAAAATTCAGGGACTTACTGATAATATATTTAAAATTTGTTTTCCCTTAAATACTCAAAGGAGATGAAGGACCATTGGGAAATCCTAATAGTCTAATTATTCCTTTGTGGTTTCATTTAGCTAGATTTTTAGTGTGCTCTTCATCTTATGTTAAAGTCCACAAATCAATATGTATATAGTATTTCAGATAACATAGAGTAGGCAATCAAATAGTAGTAAATGTGATGGAAATAGGATATAAAATGGGGAATTAGCTAATGGTTTAATTTAATTTATACTCTGGAGTTGTCATTAAAGGAAAGAACATTTCAACCATTAGCGAATGAGCAAATATTTACTCTATTTTAATGGGGAAAAGGATGGTGGCTTACTCATTGATGCTTTGCTTCCTGAATGATCCTGCTATTTCTTTATCTTTTTCAAGTTTTCCAAGTCCTGGAACCTAGATGGTAGAATTAGATGATTCCATTGGAGAGATTTAAGTCCCCCCCCCAAAACAGGCCTAAATTCAGATTACAGTGCCTTTTTGGGTTGTTTTCCTGGAGGTGTTTGGAAGAGCATCACTGAAATGATGGGATACTGTAACCAAAATCAGCAATCATGGAACTACTAGAAAATTTGCCTTGGGAGGGATGATTTCTGTGTCCAGTCTGCGGGTAGAGGAAACACACAACTGCTTTCAATAAGTCAAGTCATTGAGGAGGCAGATACATCCTGCCTCCACAGCAATGAGCCATGTAGGAGCAGCCTGCAATGTTCTGCCATGCTGGGAGAAAGAATTTTACACTTATACTGATCTCCAGTTATCAACCACTTCAAACTATGGAGAAGAAATGATGAGAGGTATGCCATTGTCAGCAGGCAACAATTCTGTTTCAAATAGCTCAATTTTTAAAAAAATACCTGAAGTCTGCCAGCTCTTAGGGGGAGCTGTGTAACTGGAATACTTGCTAATGTTTATGGTCATTACCCTGGAGCAGAAAGCAAATGGAAGTCCTCTTGCAAGCATGTACCATAAAAAAGAAGACCACAAAAACCCTCCTCACAGCTGATCACACTTGCCTTGTAGTCATTTGCATAATCAGATGAGATATTAACTTAGATAATAGCACCATCTATTGAGGATTAACAATGATATTTAAACTTTAAAATGCTATTTTCTACTTCCCTTTTGTAGGCATTACAAATCTGGATTTATTTTAAGATCATAATTTTATCATTGTATCTGATACCTACTGGTAATTTATTAGCTATGATTAAATAAGCTTATCTGCCTGCTAATAAGATTCCCATACTGTCCAACAAAACCTCTTGTTTGAAGATATCTCTCTTTATTTTATTTTGTTGAGAAAGTAATTTTCCATTTTTGTACCTTGGTTGGACAAATAGATCAGTCCATGAAGTTATTCTGCTCTCCTTTTATAATACATCATTATTCCAGCAGCAGTCTGCTTTTGAAAAGGCATAATCTTTAGATGCAGCAGTCTTCTTGTAGCCATGGTCAACAATACGTTCTCTTTGTTTTTGAATGGTTCATAGTGTTTGTGTTAAAATTTTCCCAGATTTATGGTCAGGAGTTTCAAAAACATGGAGCACCATTCATGATGCTGGCATTAAATTAAGTGGCCAGACTCTTTTTGGTGGTATCCAGCCACAGAACAAGGGGCCATGTGTAGAAACTGAAACACATGAAGTTTTATCTGGATATGAGTTAAAAACATCTTTACTGTGGTGATGACAGAGCATCGGAACAGGCTGTCCAGAGATGTTGCAGAGTCTCTTTCTCTGGAGATGTTCAAAACCCACCTGAACTGGGTCCTGTGCAGCCTGCTGTAGGTGAACCTGCTTTAGGAGGGAGCTGGACCAGATGAGCTCCAGAGGTCACTGCCAACCCCAGCCATTCTGTGATTAAATGTTCATATTTAAAAATATGTTATAAGAAAACACCAGAAAATCCTGTGAGAAAGATTGATATTGCTGAGCTAAGATGTTGGGGTAAGAAAATGTGGGTAAAATCTTGTTTCTTGGGCTTTTTTGGGTGATTTCTGAGAAGTTATTTTAGCTTCTTATCTATAAAATGGAGCAAGGAAGCTGGAGAAGTTTCTCATAGTGTTTGTGCTTCTATACTGTCCACACTATTCAGGGCAGAGCTACAGTATTCCACTAACCTTCAAAATTATCTGCTCCTGAATACGTTGGGTCTCTTAGCACAGAATTAACAGATGTGGCAAGGTCTTTATGTGAATTTCCTCCTACTAAATAAGATATTTTTTAAAATTTCTGTGGGTTTGCTTTTATGAAGCAAATTTGCTTGTGCTGTCTTTATTGAACAGCATAGCAAGTCTAAAATGCAATTTTATTTTCAGCATTAATTTTTAAGAAACTCCAGTCTTCTCTGCTACACACAGTGTCCTCCCCTACAAGCTCCTATTTATCTCATGAGCCAGCTCAGTTTTGGGATGGTAACAGGAGCAAGGGAGCATCCTAAGAGCTGCTTTTTAAGCAGCCCATTAAACTGGATGGAGGCTTGAACCCATTTCTCTGCTGAGCATGGAATTTGCGCTTCCTGGATAATACTAATCTCACAGGGCAAGAGGACTATCCTGAGACTCATTAAGATATTTATGAGGAGCAGCACTGTTAAACTGAATGTGACTGCAATCAGCAGCAACTTCTAAAATTTTATCCCACCCATAACAGGGTCTCCTGACCTTGTCTTAATACATGTGTGAAATCACTGCGATGTGCTAATCAGTGTTGGGGTTTTATTTTCATAGAAGGACATTAATCAACATTTGCAGACAGCCTGATTTGTATAAGTCTTCCAAATGCTGCTTCTACATTATTGTGTTTGTTAAAGCAATAAAAGCAGGGAGAACAATTTCTGCATGATTGTCCCCTTGTTTCTGCAAGCCAGGCACATCTGAAATTTATTCAGGCTGGGAGAAACCTGTTGTCAGATATTCCTGTAAAATATTTGCAGTGTACCATGGCTATTTTGTCTATCTGTCTGGACACCAATGTTCAACAGGTGTAAAAAGGGAAACCACACTGCAGGAAAAAATAGCTACTGTTTTGATCAGGTGTAGCAAACCAAATCTAAAACTGCTGAAAAAATGCTTACTGGGAAGTTGTCAGAAAATGTGGCTTTTCAGTGTTTTGTGCTGCTTCTTGGCCATTTCCCATTTCTTTTGCCCAGTTTTTCCTCTCTCCTAGTGAACCATCTCATCATTTTAATGAACTTGAGAAAGTGGTATCTACTCCCCATTACACAAGGGTACAACTGTCAGGCAGTGAGAGACATTTTTTAGTTATCCTGGAGACGTAATGTGCAGTGTATGTGAACCCAGGTATGTGTGTGCATCTGGGTGTGAAAGGCTGACAGTGACACCCTTTGTTGTAGAGCAAACAAAGCTGAAATTCCCAGCTGCAGTCCAAAGGAAACAATTGATTTGACAGTGCAGCTGTACTTATTTGAGACCCTTTGTAGACATTCATTAAGCTCTATTTCCTTTTAGAATTCCACAGCCCAGCAACACAGGAAGGTAGTTCCATGTATCTATATCAGTACTGAAGTTTCACTAGATTTGGTATTCCTACATGGCAAAAAACTTAAAATACAAATCTGTTTGGTAAGCCTGGGGACAAAAACCTCAGCTTTTGTTCCCCTCCAAGATGTGCTGCATTTGGCTTTGATTTCAATATTGGTCCCTGCTCAACACAGCACATTAAGGATATTCTTGCAGCTTCATATGCATTTAAATGTGGGTGGCAGGTGTAATTCAGAGAGGGGTTGAACCCAGGCCTAACTGAATATGGGTGTAAATGAGTGTGGCCTATAACCTAACAATGTGGCTTTACCTGTTGCCTCACTTCAAACACATGTGGCTCTCCCCACCTCAGACCATGAATTTCATGCATACCTTTTGTGCTGTTGTAAGTAACTTAAAGGATATTACTTGGATTTTTAGCTGGACTGATATTTCTGAAAAGGAACATTATTAAATACTTGATCTAACAGAACTATGAGATTGCCCATTTCAGGTTGTCAATTAACAGTATCCTTGAGGAAGTGTGATTGGCTCTGGACAATATCTCTGGCCATCTGGATATAATGTGTGGAAGGAGACTTTAATGGCACTGAGGTTTTTTTTTGGAAGCCAAACATATCTGTGTCCTGTCCTTCACTTTGCTGAAGACTGTCTCAGTGACATTGGGCAAATTGCCTCCCTTCACCTCAATTTATGTGTAAAGTCTCAGGCATAAGAAGATGGTGAAGATGCAATGGCCATTGAGGGTTTATTGTAATATGAAAATCACAGATTCAAATAAAAGGCAGGAAACTTGAAAATAAGGAAAAAAAACCACATTTATTTAAGCTATAGAAAAAATTGCCACAAAATATTATGAAGGCCAAACCTCCCATGAGTTCCAGAAGCAACTGGACAAATTTACGGTTCAATAAAGTCCATTAGGCTCAGATTTACTGGTTGTTTTAAGACTTAATATATTCTCTCACTACAGATTAGCAGAACCTGGGAAACAAGAGCAGGAAGCAACTCATGTTTCTTTCCTCCATAATTTCTTTTGTTTCTTCTGACTGCTGTCAAATTCACTCTGGTCTGTTTTACTGTGCCTGTCCTTGTATCTCTATATTATTTTTTAGGAATAAAATTTCAGAGACAGGAATCCTGAAAGAGTTTTCTTCCTCCCAGTTTTTTCCATCCTTTCTGACTTCTAGAACTTAAATCTCACCTGGCTTGGCATAATGAGAGCAACACTATTAAATTAATGTGCTCCTTGCTGGGGGTGGGTATCACACACACATGCCATGGTCAGACTGAGAAACTAGCTGGGAAGTAAGGCTGCAGTTCTTAAAAAAAAACAAACCCTGACAAACCCAGACTGTCTTCTGCTATTTTTATGCTCTCAGTCTCTGAGAATAGTGGAGCCTTGATTTTGGCTGGAATGTCTTGATGATACTTTGGTATCAATAATTAATGTTAATGATAACCAATGGAAATGGAATAATTAACTCTGTTAGAGAAAATGTACTGTCACTGGATAATAGCACAATTTTATCCTTCAGTTCTTAAAAGAAAGCTTGAATTCTGTGTTAGTTTTTTTGATCCTTATTAATTAAGGAAATATTTATTCTCTTTCACTACAAAAGTGGACTACATCAGAGCACAGAATGGAAAGGGACTGGCTAGGCACAGTCCCCTGCTATTTCAAATAAACATTTTATCAGTCTTTTGTAAACTGGTTGAGGTAGGTTGTTTCCACTCACTATTCTTCCTTGAGGGATATTCTAGAATCTCTTTTCTTTTCCTGGTTTGAGTCTTTCAGAGACCTTTAGTACCTTTTTTAGATTTTGAGCCTTCACTTAAATAGTCCTTTTCTAGTATTTATGTCCCTGACATATTTATGAAGAGTTCTCATTTTCTTGGTCATGCCTTGTCCCAAAAGCCTAAACACATCAAGCATGTCAAGTATTCACTAAAGAGATGATCTCTCTGCACACTGGTAAGTCCCATCTTAGCCTGGCCCTAGTTGAATTTATCTTTATTTAAAATTTTGCATACTCTTCCAGATGAGACTTCCTCATTAACTCATCACTAACCTACCCCTGGGCATATATCACTGCTATGGTGAGGAAAATATATCCTTACAATACTCTTAGAAGCCTCACAAGAGACTGCTGCCTGTTAGAGATACTTTACCTGACTTACTCAGCTAGCACATTTGTATTTTCCAGGATCACCACATCCTTGGTATGTGGACATCTTGTGATGAACAGACATACTAAAGTCTTGCTCTGCCATTTACAGCTGATGAGAACTCATTATAAAGCTAAAGTTCAAGATAATAGTCCATAAGGGAATGACCTTGCTATTGGTCTTATTAGATTTTTTATTATTACTATTATTCCAGTTAGCAAGGTCACAGGGTGCTACTTCATGGGTAGCATAATTCTAAATTGGCAGCACCTCCCAACTTTTCTATCATCAAGTTTCGTGAGCACATCTCTATCAAATTCATTTTTGAAAACTTTATTTAATACTTTATATTAAGAAGGGTTTTGTGGCTGTTCCTTGTTATAAATAAGTAAAGTAATTCAATAATTGTTTTCCAAGACTTATCCTCTAGGAACTGTACTAGCAACTCACTTCAACCCAACATGTGATTATTTCTTTTTCCTATTTCTTCTCTAATGTTATTTGCAGTGTTTTGTACTAAGTCCTAGTTCAATTTCTGTGTATCATCACAGGAATCGCTTTACTCAGCTTCAGTTAGATGGGATTTAGATAGCTTCTTTGTCTTGGTACTTATTTTATCAAATGTAAGAAAGAGAACAGTTTTGGATAGTGTAACTTTGATAAAACTGTGTTTTTTTGTGTCCTATTCTCCTTCTACTACTGTGCTCTTATTTATTTTGCCTTAGAAAACTATCTGAAAGCCTTGATTTTAATTGGACCTTACTAACACATTTCTGGGTATCTCTTCCACTCATTCCCCTCCTCCACTGCTGCCTCAAATATGGTCACAGCATTTATGAGGCTGATATTAGCTACATGAGAGAACTGTTCTTAAACATAGCTTTGGGCAACCAATGTCTAGTCTATAATACAAGAACAAAAAAATAAAAGAGAAAGGAATTTCTGATGAGTGTGCTAAATGTCTGCTCTTCATATTATATTGCATGACAAAACAGCTGAAAAAACACACACAGAGGGAAGTCATCCTCATATCCGTACACCTATTATCAGGGCAGGGCATCAGTGCTTAAGCCTTGCTAGAATCTGTAGTGAGTGGAGTGTGACACTTATAAAAACATCACAAAATTTCGTAGGGTCTGATCAACTGAAGTGGGCTTTTCAAGGTTTTGAAGACATCAGCAGTAACTGAAAATTCCTAGGGCTTTAAAATAATGTTTGAAAAAATTATGGGAGTTTCTTCTGGGCAGCCAAAACTGGAGTATTCTAAAGACACTGGAATGGAGGCAGAACCCGTGCCCAGAAATCTTAAAGTTGGCAAGTGTGGCCATGATAAAACAGTAATACATCATGGAAGATGTTAACTTTAAAAAAATAAAGCTTCTATTGCTTGTTTTCTTGGGGGTTCTGTGAACCAAGATGCCAGCAGTGTGGTGCAAGTAGATGAAAATGTGATAGCCATTCAGCCTGCCAAAAACACAAACATGCTGGTAAATAGATCCTGTTGAAGGAGAGTCTACAAATTGCTCATCAAAACAAGCCAAGCTGTCAGATGTCTTCCTTATTTTCAGGACTCTTCTAGTATAAAAGATGAGCAAAGAACTGAATCTCTGAAAGGCTGCTGTACTTGAGGACATTTTTCCAGAACTTCTAAAGAATTTAATATTAAAAGAAAATCTATGAATGACAGTTTTTAAACTATTTTCCCCACAGGTAAAAAAAAAAGTATTGAGAAGACCGTGAATGCTAAGATGTTCTTTATTTTGGAATGAAACCAATCAAACTGTTCTGCTTTGATTTAACCTCTAAGCACATATCCCCACTTGGTGCCCAGCAGAAGTAATTGACATCACTCTTCCTTTCAGATTAATCCAAATTTAGGTGACCTATTTGTACAGAGTAGAATTTAGCTTCTGTTTATGCCATCAAAGCCTTGCACTGACCACTTCTACAAAAGTTGTCTTCCTAAAGAAATTAGTGACAGGATTTCTTTAACTTCTTTCCACATATTCCTGCCTGCCAGAAAGCTGTCAGACATCATAAATTGTAACTCAGTCCACTGAAATTACTGATCAGTATGTCCAGCTCTATGTCTATACAACCAGTTCAGCCCTACAGAAATATTCAAAGATGGAGTTCCTCTTACGAATACATTTTAGTCTTTTCTCCTTGGTATATCCTATGTTCTTCCTCTTATAAACTCATTTAAGTGAATGACCTTAAATGTGCAGCTCAAACTCGGCCTCTGAAAAATCCAGGCAAAAGACAGGGGACTGAAAGAAGTAGATTGTAGCTGCCGTAGATGTATTTCACTTTTGTAATCAAGAATTGATGTTACTGTGAAACTGTACACAGTGAGTGTCTTCCTGATTAGATTAGTGAGTAACAATTACCTCAGGTGTCACATGAAGTACTGCTAGCTATAGGTGGCATCTGGAAAACACCGAGTAAGTGACAGGAGTCTATATAAATATAATTTGGGAATGAGCCAGCATTACCAAGGAGAGGGGTGAGTATACCCTCAGGCTGTCAACACAAGCATTGATTCCCTGACAGCAGAGTATTGCTTGTCTGGTGTAATAGCCCTAATACAAAGCTAATGGTGCTTTGAAGGAGATAAATAGGGCACTAAATTCTTCTTTAGTTCCTGACTTAAAGTACTGTTGCATACTCTAGAAGCAACAAAAGATACGAAGTAGTTGTAGTACAGAAATACTTGAAAAACACTCACAATAAGCCTTTGCCAAAGACATAAAGTTGCATCACTTCCTGACCTAATAGCTGAAAAATCGTACCAGTACATGTCCAAATCTTTTAGCAGAACACAAAAATGACATTAAATGAAGCAACCTGTCATATTACTGTCAAAAAACTTGCTGTTGACTTCATAGAGGAAGATTTGGATTCCCTTTAGCTGCATACTGGTTACCCTGCTTCAGCATCTGAACAGCCCACAGAATATGCAAAATTCTTTAATATAAAAGAAGAAATTATTTATTATTTTTTCTGAAAATCACAGATATTTCCTGAATGTGTAAAACTTCAGACTATCAGTCATCCTTTTACACTGGAGATATGAAAGGGACTCTCAAATCTCCCCTGGGCTTTGCTAAATAGTTTGAACATTTTGTTATAAATTTATAATTTATTTTTTTTTAATTTTAAATGAAGAAAGGCATACAGTTACAGCAAGAAGGAGAACAAGAGTGAGAGTAAGTGAAAGGGAAAGATTCTCTTTATTACTCTCTGGTACTACTCCAACTAACATCATAGAAATTTTATAGGTATAGGAGATCTCAAGAGGTCTCCTAATTCATCCCTGCTCAGACAGAGCTCAGTACCCCTTCCTCAAGATGATAAGTGACTCTGAAGTGTGTTCTTTCAGGCTTTGGTCAATGAGGAGTGAACAGAAAGCTTTTTCTATTATCTAAACTCAAACACCCTATGGAAATTTGAAGGTTTATTTCTTTGTCAGATCTACAGTAGACATAGAGAACAAATTTTCACTGCCTTCCTCATCACAGCTTTTTACACAGCAAGAAGTCTGTTACCATGTTTCTGCTGCACTCTCAGTTTGCTGGTGAAACTAAGGCTGATTTCTTTGGCTTTTCCTTATAAGTCACGTTTCCTAAGTTTTTGATGTTATTTCTCTCCCAGTAGACATGTTTACCAAATCTCCTGAATGCTGAATTAGTCAAGACATAAAAGTCTATTTCTTTGATGAAAAAACTCATATAATTCATGTCTGCACAATAAGAGAGAGGATAGGACTGGAGATCATGATTGAATCTAGTTGTGCCAGAAATCAGATCTAAGTCATTAACAAATACAGTGAAACACTGGGGCCTTTTCCCCTACCAAGCTCTTATGGGGATTCTGGTAAAACTCTCATGAGGTCTGGGTTGAAAGAAGCAATATTTACCTTTGTGACTTTTAATCTACTTCAGAGACATTGGGCCACAGTGCTTGTGCCAAGTGTCCACCATCCTGATCACAGTGAAGGAGAGGAAGGGCACCCATCACAATCTCTTTCACCACACTGGAACTGGTTCCTTTGGATGAGTCTTCTCAAAATAGCTTTTCTCTGTCTTACTCACTCTTTCTCTCTTCATGTATTTTTAAACAGGTTTTGGCCCAGCCACAGAATGGGGCTGCAGTACTGCTGTAAACAGAAGGAGCTGCAACTGTTTGAAATGGCCAAAGCTCACAGATTTACTGGTTTTCAGTAGAGCTGACAAAAAATTTTGCTTTAGCTTTTTTTTTTTCTCTAGAAGTTATAGGTAAGGATCATTACTAAGAGCAGAAAATTTGGCTTTTTCATTATCAATTTGCCATTATAGGTTGTTTTTTTTTTCTTGTTATGTCTACAGGAAAAAAAGCCTGGGTTCTACTAATAAAAATTTCAGCAGATCGGGTGGCACTTTCTGCTTACACTAAGCAATTTCTCTTTTCCTATAATCTAAAATTTTGGACAAAGGATGCTGAGACAGGCTTACATGCACAAAACTTTACTGGAGTGTCCATGGCTGACAGCAGACATCAATTGCAACAGTGAAAGTTACAGTGCAGCAGGTGATGACAATAAAGATGACATGGTGAATTTTCCCTGTACTTTCTCCCTAGCACTTTGACTCACACTTTCACTTGGAGTAATCCTCTAATATAAACTAAAACATACAAAGGAAGGGGGGAAGGCAAGGGAGAGAAAGAAGATGTGAGTTTCATGCATTGCCTCCCCTGGGAAATCTCATGCAAGAAGAATATTGAGTTTTTCAGATGCAGGACTGTGAAAATAGCAACCTGAGAGCAGCAGCATAAGAGCAAGGCAAAACCTGTGCCCTGGGAAAAACCTTGCCACAGCAGCTTGGGTGAAAGGCTCAGAGCTGTGAGGGAAAGGCAGGAGGCAGAACTGCAGGTGCTACCCTTTGCTTTGCTGCACGTCAAACCCTGCAAAAAAAACATTTTCCAGGTGCACTCTCTGTACAGCCCTGTGGAAGGGGAAGAAGAGTTTGAGGATCAGTGCCTTACCTGCTGCTTTAGTATTTAAATAGTGGACTTGTGAAAGAATAGAAAATGTTTGTAAACCCTGTTAGACAAGGTTTAATGTTGTTTACTTGAATTTCCTCTCTTCACAATGGAGCCAGAAAAAATATCCTCTTTAGGACACAATCTATCTTGCTTGTTTTTCCAAGCTTTTCCAAAGTCTTAATTCTGTTTATTTCCCTACCTATCTAGTTAGCTGTCTCCTCAATTCTAACCTCAATCTTCTGCCTAGAAACTAATCTGATTATGCCTAGTCCCACAGTAGGTTTAAATATTGACTGCTATCATCCTTATAATGGGCTCTTATATCTTTGAAAGCTGCTGTCAGTTTTCTTATTCACATATTGCCACTCAGGCCCTTGAATGTTTCATCACTGATACTGGTTTTTAACCCACATAATTCTTGCTGGTGTCTTTTCATTATTTTCATTTTTTTCCTTTCATTTATTTTAGAGTAAGTCCCCAGCTGGATATAGCTGTTTTATCTTGTGCTTCACTCAGAACCAGTAATTGTCTCTTGTCTTTTTACTTTGGAAATTCTTGCTAGTAAAGCTGAGAATGAAGTTTATCCTCTTTTTTAGAAGCATTGTATTGTCTCCTTTGATTTGAGTCCACTATACTGATACCTTCCTGCAGTTTTTCCTGGATAGACATATATTTTCTATTATTAATTTTTGCATTTAAATATTTCCCTTGGAATAATTTTGCATTTGTATTTATGTATTTCAATCTTGATGTTTTATGGGCAGCTTTTATTTGATGAGATACTTATCAGGACTGTTGTCTCCAACAGCTCACAGTTCTTTATAGCTCTACAGGACCAGCAAACACATTCATCCAGGATGCCAGTGAAAATACCAAAATAAAATACCAGTACTAATGCATTTAGTTTTTGCCTGAGGACTCACCAAGAGTCCTCACTCTCCAGCTGAGTTGTGAACTAGTGTCTCAATATTTTTCCATTACATGCTTAGCTATCTTATTCAGAGCTTTTTTCTTTAATTTGCTCTTAAGATTATTTTATTGTACCATGTTCAAAGTTTACTTAATTCCAGATTTTTCACAGCTCCTTTCCCCACCTTCCACTGGGCCACTAAATTAACTTAATTTGGTTGTTCCTGATTTTTTCTTCACAGCACATGTTATCTGCTTTGTATGTATTAAGTGTTTATAAATGGATGGTTAACCTTAATAATATTAATGCAATATTTTTTGGAGAATCTTTTTTAGGTTAACTTGTTTATAATTCCCTAGATATTTTCCCTCCTTTCTTGTTTATACTGATAGATAATTTAAAGTCCTCTGGGACTACCCTCACTTTTCATTCATTTTCAGATATAATTATTAATGGCAAAGAGAATACCCTGGCTGTATTCTTAAGCAGTCTACTGTGAATTTCATAAATTCCTGATGACTCAGATGCACATAATTAATCTTGGTGTTCATTAACCTGTTCTTGCACTGGCTTGTACTATTGTCACCTTGTTTATACCAGTTTAGCTAAATGTCTGCTCATGCTTAATAATTTTTTGGTGTAGGCTGAAGACAAGAGGTTGTATAATGCTGCTTGTGATGTCCTTGTTTCCATTAGTGTTGTGATTAGTGTTAGACTTCCAAGTCATTAGGAATCCCCTGATAAGGCTTATGCAGCTGTAACACTTTTTACTGTATTTCTCTCATCCCTCTAGTATAATGATTCTCCCTTTTCACTGTCCCTTACAGAGATAAATGAAAATTATTCTACTTTAAAACTCATCCAAGCTTTAGAACCATTTCCTGTCTGGAAAGCAATATTTCAGCTACAATTTTGTTTTTTATATGGATCATAGAATAATAGTTTGGTTTGGAAGGGACCTTAAAGATGATCCAGTTCCAAACCCCTGACATGGGCAGGGACACCTTCCACCAGACCAGGTTGTCAGAGCCCAGTCCAGCCTGGCCTTGAGCACTTCCAGGGATGGGGCACACACAGCTTCTCTAAGCAACTTGTTCCAGTGCTTCAGCATCCTCACCATAAAGAGTTTCTTTCTAAAATCTAATCTAAATCTCTCCTCTTTTTGTTTAAAACCATTCCTCCTCGTCCCGTCACTATCTGTCCATGTAAAAAATTGTTCTCCCTCATTTTTCTAAGTCTCCTTTAAGTACTGGAAGGAAGGCCACAATGAGGTCTCCTTGGTGCTATCTCTTCTTCAAGCTGAGCGGTCTCACCTTCTCTTGGACTGTCTGAGAAAGCCTCTAAGCTTTCTGATCATCTTTGTGGCCCTCCTGTGGATTCACTCCATCAAGTCCACATCTTTCCTGTGCTGAGGACCCCAGAGCTGGATGCAGCACTAAAGATGGGGTCTCACAAAATCACAATAGAGGAGTAGAATCACTTCCCTTGACCTGCTGCCCACTCCCATTTTGATGCAGTTCAGGATGAATACTCCCTGCACTTTGGGAGTCTTCTGGATTCTTTAGAGCAAGCTCTGCTACTTTCCCAACAGATTTCTGGGTGGTTGAAATCTCCTAACAGGGTGAGAGCTTATGTGTGTGATGCTGCCTGTAGCTGAGGCAAGAAAGCCTCATCAGCAGGCTCCCCCTGGTCAGTCAGACTGTAGCAGATCCACACTGCAGATGTTCTTTGTTGGTCCTGTCCTTCCTTTTAACCCACAGGTTTTGATCTTGTTTTTCAGAGGCAGCTTTTCACAGTCTCCATTCCTTAACACAGAGCACAACACCCCACCCCTCCTTCCCAGCCTTCTGCAGCCCTCAATGGTGTCATTCAGTGATTGCTGTGTTCCAGTTGTGTGACTTATCCAGCATTCTTTGGTGTTTTTAAAGGATTTTTAAGTAATATGGTTGCAGCACTAAATAGGCGGAAGCATTGCTATGAACTTGTGTTGGTACTATATGAGACACCCACATGAAGAGCTGATGCTCAGCAATCCAGTCTGTGTAATGAATACACCTCACTTGAAATTTAACATGAATTTGAGGTTTTGGGATTTTTGTTTTCTTATGGAAAGGTTACTTTCCTTGGTAAATTGTTGAATACTGAAAAAAATCCAGTTCTACCAAAATGTTTTTAAGATAAAATACTCCTGTGTGACCTTGTGCTCCCACTCTGTGGTAAATTTGTGTCGTTGATTTCATCTTTTGTGATGGACAATAGTCTCACTATTCAAGTAGTTCCAGTTCACTATGATATGAGTACCAGAATATGCATGCAATTATAAAGAAAAAGAATAAATGAATATATTATGTGCCACAGAAAACAACAAAAACCACATTTTTTAAATCAAAACCATAATTTTATAATCAATAATAAGTTTATCTGGAATCTGTTGGCCACTTCTAACCCTGGCACTTGCTGGCCCTCTCTCTACTGAGATATATATCTGCTGCTGGATTTGCTGAAGCTGCCTTTTCTTCCCCAGAATCAAGACAGCTCTTCTTTCTGAAGCAGAAGATGTAGAGCCAGCCTGAGTTGTATTTGCAGTGCTATAAATTGTGATGGCTAGTGACATGCCACAGATTGCGTGTTTGATAGTTTTCATTTTGACATATAAAGCAATCGGCAAACCGTGGCTGAAAGCTGAACTGGCCATTGAGGATTTCTGTAAGACTGTGATGGACAATACTTTTCAGAAGAAGAATAGCCATCTTTGGGTTTATTTGCCAGCAGGATTCATTTTATTGAGGGCACAAACCAAGGCCCCTCTGTCTCTGGGTAACCGTACTCTGTTACTTCTTAAGACAGCTGAGGAGGGAAAGTCAGAGGTGGCTGATCTTTCCCCAGCACCACATTTTGTGCCACTGCCTATCAATGGAAGAGTTCAACACTTTTATGAGATGCTCTGATGAATGAGCTTAGGATGTGAAATCACTGAAGGCCATGCTTTGGTCAAGCTGAAAAATAAAAATTGGAATTGTTGGGGATGGGAGTGAATGGGACAGAGACAGTCCCCTGGAAAAAAATCAATAGGGAAAACATCAATTCTCCAGTCTGAATGATGCCACTGTGAAACAGAGACATTAATTAAAATTAATCAATTTACTTTTGGTAATCATGAACATTTCCCAGATATCACTAATTATTATGGATGGTTTTGGTTTACATTAAAAGCTTCTTTTCTGTACAACCTATCTCCTCTTTCCTCTTTCATGTAATAATGTTAGAAAATTATAATGTGATATCACTGCTATTTTCATAACAAATTATTATGGTAACATATATGGATTAATGGGAGTTTTGACTGAATATGAAATATAACAATTGGCCCTTGAGATTTCATTAAATGGAGCCAGCAAAGGTAGAACTAATTACAAAGGGGGAAAATCTCTGTACTTTTAAACGTGTATGTTGGGAACTGTGTCTCTGTTTTAATGAAAAAATCAATAGTATAACAACAAAATTATCAAAGAAAGCAAAATATAATCAGAGTACCTGTGCAAAAAGCTATTTCAGAAATAGTTTTCCTGCATTCAATATGATACAAAATGTTTGGAAGGCAGTGTAAAATATATTTAGAAATTCAAGGCCAAATTGCTTCCTGTCAAGAAAAAAATAATGGATATGAATTTTATTTGTTGGGAAAACACCTCCTTTTTATTTAGAGGGATATAGGAACACAATGGTGATTTTCACTAGACCCTGATGTCTCAGTTGTCTCACTTGTTGGCTAGGTGATGACTCCTTACAGAATCATCTTTTCTGTAGGCTAAGAACTTTTCTGTAGAGCAGACCCCTTCAGGGAATATCCAGTTTGGCATCTAAAAATTGGCTTTTGCTACTGGATCTCTTTTGTTATTGTATATAACTTCCTGTTCTGGATCAGGTCTCCATGTTTTGTTTCTAGATGGAGAAAATAGTTATTTCTTGCCACCTTAAGAGTGTTGTCAGGGTTTTCTGATGATTATTTTGATACAATGACAGTGAGTCCATATGTGTAATCAAAAAGTGGAAAAGTCATACAATTGATCTCAGATTGGGATCTGTGAAAATTGGAGTGTCCCTCTTTTGCATGCACAGAAACTAACCTAATCATTTCACCTTCAGTTACTGATGATGATGTGTCTTTTTAAAAGAACAAAACTAAAGAAAAAGAAAGAAAAAATCTTTTATTCCCCACTCTTATAAAGTAGGGTAAGGAGTCCACTAATGTCTGGGCATATCTGGCATTGATTTTCTGTTCACTGTCGTGTTCTGTCAATTTAAAGTGATGTTTCTGTGCTACCTGCAGGGAGCAGTGATAAATACAAGATGTGCCCCAAGTGCCTTGACACTGCTGAACTGCCAAGCTGCAGGACCTCGCCAATTACACGGCTGCTTTTCCACGGCAGACCTGTGTGTTAATTCACAGGTAAGAAAACTGTCAGCACAGCTTGGCCTGCAGCACGGACACCAGGGCTGCTACTCTGAGAGAGAGCTTCCCCCCAAGAGCAAGCATCATGCTTGTAGGTTTTTCTGAGTGGCACCCCATGGCATTTCCAGTGAGCTCGTGGGTTAAATCCTGAGGATGGGACAGGGATATTGAAAAGACAGAGGACTAACAGATGCTGTTGTGGAGGGAGTCAGGAAATGAAGAATAATGTTGAGCTGTGGATGTCTGACCTTCTTGGATGTCTGACATCCTTGACACACCCCTTGCTTTTGGTCCTTGGCAGCAGCACAATTCCATTGTAATTGTAATGCTGTAGAAACAAGTGAGAAATAGAGGAAAGGAGAGAACTGGAGGAGCTTTGGGAAAGTGGAACACTGAGAGGGGAATGAGCCAAATGCCTTGGCTAGAGGATGTTTAAGCTGGAAAATGTTGAGATGAAAGTGCTGGGGGCAATTTATGTTGTATGCTTTATGGATGAACAGAACCTGTTTGTGAAGTGGAATCAAGGGGAAATGGGAACATGCCAGCAGTCTAAACAGAAAAAAATTGTCATTGAAACTGGAAAACCAAGAAAGACTAGGGGGAAAAAAAAGAAAATTAAAGATGGAGGTGAAAGATGGGAGGAAAGAGAACAAGAGAAGAAGTTAGTTCTAGAAGTGTTTTGAAAGTTGACTGCAACAGAAGACTGAAATCTAGAATTTTTCCAAAGTCCCTTTGGAGAGAGGCTGCAATGATCCAAACTGTTAGGTTCTGGGAGGTATCAGAGACAAATCCATTATGAAAAACTCTTTCAGAAAGTTTTCTAAGTTTCTGAAAAAAACACCTGATACTTTCCAAGTTAGGAGAGACTTTGCAAACCCTCATCCTGTGCTGTGACATATCGTCATCACCATGTCAGTCATAAAATGTTTTTCACTGCCTAATTTGTTTAAAGCCCTCTAATGATACTGAATATATCAAGTTTGCATTTGATTATCACTTACTGATTTATTTTTCATTATGACTTAAAAAGTACTAGGACTGCTTCAGAAAGAAGGACAAACCTCCCCCATGGATCCAGCCCAACAGTTGTCCTTGAAGGAAACATATGGAGGAATTCTGACTTTCTCAGCATCAGTTTGTGTGAACTGGGATGGGCTATGGCTCATTCAGACTTCTTGTAGTTCATGGAAGTGCTGTCTCCTAAATCAGCTAATTTTGTTGGATGTGCATGCACCCCATTAACAGGAATTTTGATCCCATTCCTCTTCTGTCTTCAGCAGTGATTTGCACATACACGACTGCCCAAACACCACATTGTTGGACATGGTGGCTCTTTTGGAGCTGTAGACTGGTGAGAAAGCTCAGGCTGTTAACCCCTTTTCATTGAGTCACTTTCTGATACACAGAATCCCTGCAATGTGGTGTTAGCGCAACGGGGAGGATGTAGCAGTGTGGGTTGTACACTCCTGCAGCTGTGTGCTGGAGCCAAGGCAGTAAAAAACCCACAATACATGTGTATTGGAGGTACAAACCAGTTTTCTCATGAGTTCTTATATTTTTGAACTTCTTTCATCTGTTGTTTTTTACTCCTTGGATGGTCCACCAGGCTAGAGTTTGCTGGGTAGGAGTCACCTCAGGCTTTTAAAATTCTTGTCCTCCCCTCTTCATAATGCCTTGTTCCACAGCTTTTTTTTCATCAGAAGAAAACCTTATTGGAGTGAAAGGCTTTTTATGCAAAGAAGAAGCTAGGAAGAATTTAAAATTACACATTGACTGTTCTCAAAAGCTGGGTTTATTGGCCAGCTTTTCTGTTTTCTTCCAGAGCTTCTGAAGACAGTTTCACTATTGCCTTAAGCAGATCCAAGTCTGGCTGGGACCCAGAAAGATAACCTTGCCCTCCACATATGACAATGTCATCCTCCCTACCTACTTTTTGGTGCCAGCCCCAGTTCTGATTTGACAAGGTTACTCTGTATAGGCATCTGACCCAAAATAAAATTAGGTGGTGGGGTTTTTTTCTTTATTTTTTTTTTTTTTTCCTCACTTCACACAAATTATCAGCTCCTGAGCCATCAGTTGCAAGGTCTCATGGTCTCCAATATTGAATTTCAGGAATAAGAGGGAACATGGTGTCTCCATTGAGTATCATGAAGGTATGGACAGGTCTGACCCACACCTGTGGACAGTGGCTTTTTCTCTGAGGTATGCCACGTGCAATGGTACAAACCCTTCCAGGGCAGCTGCTCACAGGAATGCTATAATCCATTTTCATCTTGTCTAACTTTAGGTCTTACTGAAGCACTAGAAGTGCTCTCTACAGATAATAGAAAAATAGTAATCTCCAGAGAGAGTTTTTATCCAGTTTATGCTTTCTCTCTCTTCATATTAAGTGTCCAAGAAGCCAACCTTTATTAATTCTTACATACCTGATATAAGGACATATAATAATAAGGACATATAATAAATAAGAAAAAAATTTCCTCTCCTTTAGGACTGTTCCAAACATATTGAGAGTGACTTGCTGGAGAGAAAAAGAAACTGTGTCTTGATCCAGAGGTGGTCAGAGAACAAATAACCTCTTTAGGGTTGCAAAGATGTTATAGAACAGATTATTCTGCAGTAGGCATTCTGGACTACTTCCCTGTGTTGACAAGCCCTATATTATACCTTATAGATAGAGGTAAACAAAAATAGTTGGAAATATACATTATATTTTCAGAATGGAGACTAGAATTATCTGTAAACTCCCATTTATCAATGTGAAAATATAAATATGATTCTTGGAAAACACTCTTTGGAGAGTTTGAATCCTTCTCTGCTGCAGTAAGTTCCTACCCTACAAAGCTGTGTGCAGTGCCATCCCCACTGATACTTGTGCTCTTTAATAAAGCATTCAGCACTAGGTTCTAGCAGTGCTACCAGGATAAACTCAACCTTGTGCCCAGAGGTCAATCTGGATTCTCCTTGGGTCTTGTTTTGTTGTTGTCAGTGAAGATTCCAGAGGCCACACTCTTGGTTCAGCTGTACTCTCTTTCTTCACGGGAGTTAAAGGGAATAACAGGAGGCAGAATCTGACTTCATAATTGCAGCATAAATTCTGTTTATGTTGCACAAAATGGAGCAGGATTCTGAGTCGTCTCTCTTAACTGCATTGGAGCAGCAGGATAACAGGAAGAAAAAGCAGTAAAAATTTTTACTTACTGTAATAAGCAGATCATGCCAACTATACTCAGTAAGTAGAATTGTTCAGTAAGAAATTGCCATATTTGCCTGCCTGCTTTTTGAGGCAGAAACACCTAAATTTTTTTTCCACTTAGGGTTTTTTCAGTACCATTTAACTGTGTAGCAGGTTCCACATTGTTGTGTTGCAAAAGAGAGCACGGTGTTTGCTATCAGCAGTCCCTGATGGGAAAAGCAATGAAACCATCGGATTGCTTCTTCAGAATACTGAAAGATTGGGAAGCTTTTTTTAATACAGGTAACACTCACCTATGCTGCATCTAATCTTTGGCTTTTCAGGGAATAAAATGAAGCATATTTTTCAGTCAGTATTCCTGTAAGTCAAACACAACAGAGAGCACATGTATTTGAGCAGCTACCCCTGGCAGTGAGCTTTTTGCCCCCCTGATTATGCTGTGGGTGTGGTGTTGCTGGAGCAGACATGAAATCTCCTGGAACATCATCTGTCTCTGAAGGCACACAGCATTGCAAGGGTTGTTTAGCTGCAGGTTAAATCATGAGGAGAATACAAGCTCTACAAGCTCCCAGTTGTCCACGTATTGTCCAGTAGTTCGCTGCTCAGGCTGGCAAATGGTGACAGTGTGTGCCAGCTTGGTCTCATTCCCACCCTGGTTCTGCACCAGAATGTCTGGAGCCCTCAGCAGAGCTCCTGCTCATGTGCACTTGCTGGAGATCCCAGTTATTCCAAAGAACCTTAAAAGAGTGGTTGCTTAAGCCTAAATGTCAGGCAATGAGAACTAGACCCTCTCAACATTAGTTCCTTTGCTCAAATCAAAGTTGGTAATGGCAGAAAGTCACTGCTCTTTGATGGATCTTGTTAAATTGCATTTAAATGAGGTGATAGTTTCAGCTGTTTTCAGCCCTATTTGGGCTGAAGAGAAGAGCCTCCTTGGGGAATGATGGTGTGTTGGGAGTTCTGTGTTGTGAAGGCAGCAAAGTTATCGGAGCAATACTGAGGTAAACTTCACCTAATTAGTCCTGCAGCATCATGTGTGGGACTCCCTGGGTGCTAACTCTCCCAGCCTGCCATGCCATCAGACAGAAAACAACCCCAGGCCATCCAGCAGTCTGTGGGGATGGTATGGTAATTTGACTGTGACTCTTGATTTGTGAGCTTTTGCTCCAACTCAAGAGTAGCTGGACTTTTGTGTCCAAAAAGCAGGACAAAAAGGCAGCCAGCAGGACAGGGAAGCATCATGGACCAGACAACTTCCAGAGGTCTTATCCAGCCTCAACCATTCTGTGAATGAAAAGGATAATGAAGAAAATGTCTGGGCTATACTCCAATATCCCAAATGCAACAACAATCACTGCCTTTAGGGCTGCCTCATTTGCACAGGCTGTAGTTCCAGGATCCCAGCAGAATGCTGGGCACTTTCTAATCATTATGCAACAGGCAAAATCTGAAGTCCTCGCTTAAGTACTTGGATAAATGTGCTGATGCTGACATACAGAGCTTTCAACTCTCTAATGTATAATGCACTTACAGAAATCAGAAGATATTAATCTTTCTCAGGAATAGCAAGGGTAATAAATGTTCTTTTTTGATGGACTCTCTGGCTAAATGGTAAACAAACAGGAATTTCAATACATATGTTTTTAAAGCACATTGTATTGGTTTTTTGCATTATCAACGGCCTTCAACAGTATTATGATCTTGTGGTGGAGAGTAATCTCTCCAAACATCATAAATAAAAGTCAGGAAACAAATGCTAGGAAAAATGTTTCCAACATATAAATAATGCAGGGATGTATGAAAAATTCTTATTTTTTATTTTTGAATGCTAGCATATATGTATTTATGCATGAATGGGTGTGAATAAAGGTAGGATTTTGAATATATCTGAATCTGTGTATTTTCATAGGTCTGTTAAAGGAAAGTATACAGGGAGTTCACACAGGCTTTTGGATTGCTAAGACTCCAAACAAGAGCTATTTAGCAGGATTTTGCTGGCTTTTGAGTAACACAATTTTCTTCGTTTCTGTGATGAGATACGTGAAATCAGCCATCCTGCTGCCTTCAAAATTTTTTGCCACTTCTGGGCATGATTCTTTAAGCATTTTAACAAACTTTTTTGTTTGTAAATAATAGATTTTTTTTTTCTTCTTCTGAATGTTAAACATGAGATTTTTACCATTATGCTATGCATTTTCCTACACTAGCCAAAACCCAGGAACCTTTCTTTGACTAGCTGCAAAAGCGGATAAAAGAAGATTATTTTAATGAAAAAAATGGTGTCGTTGAATTCTTTATCAAGCACAACCAGAAATTATTTTTAAGCCATGAGATATGAAATATTTCTTATCCCTCTCCAAAATGGTAGATCTTCTACTCAGTGTTTTATTCATTTGCCCTCAAAGGTTGATTAGAGACCTCTTTTTGAAGAATTCAATGCTAGAGCTTTTGATCTGCTCAGAAAACTGACTGAAAAAAAAATATTAATGAAAGAATTCATGCCCTAAACCTAGAACATCTATTTTAAATTGTTATTTTATGAACTAGAAGCAGTTTTTCATTTAACTCTGAAAAAACAACATTTGTATGTTTTTAAACTGGGAAAAGAGTATTTTCTTCCCAAAAGTGTCTGTCTAAAAGTGTTATTAACATGAGAACAGGACATTACACAGATATTTATTTATTTAAACTGTATTGTATGGATTATTTTTGAAAGAAACTTAGAAACCTACCTGTGCCTCATCATTTTCTTGGTTCAGGCTTCAAAACTGTCTTCAGCTTTTTAACTACCTCTCAAAAACTGTCTTTTAAACTAATAAGTATTTGTGAAGATCAGTCTTTATTTTTCTTCATAGTCAAAGATCAAAATTCCTTTTCTCTCAAGTTATATTTTGGTTATGTGATGGTTATAGTGAAAATAATAAGCTGAAGATGAACTTCTCTCCATTTTATTTACTTGATTTGGAGAACAAGAAATGCTGTCCTAAGGCTGAAACTATCCTTAAGGTAGAAAATGAAGCAGTAAGACATAATTTTTAATCAATTATATAAAATCTTAGTAAAAATGCAATCATTTTATACCTGGAAAATTGGTACCTTGTCAAAATTTACACAAAAGATGAAGTCAAATAAAATATTCTGCTGTCATTTTCTTACAATGTGATGGCCATTGAGTATTCAAGATACTGTTACATGTCAACAAAAATATTAAAATAATTTACAAATTAAGTATTGCTTTTACAAAAGAGAGAGAGGAAAAAAAACCCCACATCTTCATCTTCTGGCATTGTTGCAAAGTTTTAGGAAGGAAGGTTCAGGCACACAAATGGGTATCCTAGCAGGAATGATCAGCCATTACTACTGCAAAAATCCCAGGCAGCTAATGAAGTTTTAATATTAAGGTAATAGCTATGGAATTTCTTCAACTTTTGTTTAGGTTGTTGTTTTCTAAAAGAAAGCAAGCATTTTCTGAGTGGCAACCATTAAAGAAAAAAATGGTTTGAAGCAATTAACATGGAGTAAAATATTACATTGGAGAAAGTTTTTGTGAGAATCAGACTTTAACCTCTACACTTTTGTTGAGCACATCAGTGTTGAATGTTTCTGTCATATAAAGTAAAAATAAAAATCAATTTAATCATAACCCCCATAAATTTTACAGAAATTACATAACCAATCTTATTCATGAATCTGTAGTGAAAGTTTTGCATATGCAAATGACAGATGCAGCTTTTTGAAGGCTTTTTATAAAATCCTACGGTTTATATTTGAAATTGTTCTTGGCACTGTGAAATATTTCTGAAGATCATGAAAGGGTTTAAAATAGGAGAATCAGACAGATTTGCTGTTATTTTTTCCAGTCTAAATTGTGCATTAATCTTGTGATTGGAACCCTATCATCTTATGTACAAACAACAGGTGGTGAGACATAGCAAGTTCTTCAATTAGAAATAACATCTCTCTTCTCTGCCCTACAATTTCATAAATGTTCTCAAGCAGTCAGAAAAGCCTGCAAGCTAAATAAGCATAAGAATTATGCACCAGAACAGATAAGTGGTCCAGCTTGTTTGACATCCTGTCTCTGACAGTGGCTCACACCAGATGTTTCACAGGAAGGTAAAATACCCCCACAATCCACCTGATCGTGCAATATTTTACCACGAGATGCAATTTCTGTCTGTCCCCAGCTGGTGATCATCTTATGTCTGAAATAAAGACTGTTACCTCTATAATTTTCAGCCTAGTTAGCATCATTATAAGGTGTGCTCTAATTTGTATAAATGCCTTATCATTTTTTAATCTTGCTAAACTGATTTTACCTCTTAGATCCTTATGTCATCTTTCTAGTTGTTCCACCTTTTTTAGTATGCAGATTTGCTGGTGTGTTCCCAGGGCCTGCAGCAGCCACAGGCTTGGGCAGCCCACTTCCCAGAGAGCTGCTGTGCCACGTCACGGGCTGCCACCCTCCCCAGAGCCATTGCTGCTAGTGGTGCTGACCCTGAAACTCCTAGAGAGGGAACAGCACTATCGCGTACCTGGGCTTCATCTGCTGCTTTATCTTTTCAGTGTATCCTTGTCCCACATTCTGCTCTCTCCCTGCCAGGTGTCCAAGACCTAGCATGCATTAAGGTAACATAGAGGCTGCTGTTGCTTCTGACCACTGGAGTGAAAGGGAAGAGGTAATTAATGTTTTTTCTCCACTCTCCTGCCTGTTAGCAGTCAAGCAGAACCTAGAATTTAGGATAAAATAACCAAAGTAAAGAATTCTCAAAAAACTGACAGTCATTTGTAGAAATTGTAATTTGATTTCAAAGTTCTGTATTTTCATGCATGCGGCTCATCACAGAATATCTGTGGGCTTCTGAAGTTGAGGATGCTTCTTAAAGATGGACTGAGCAAGAAAGTGAGTTAAATCAAATAGCTGTGGTTAATCTCTGCTTTGTTAGTAAGCTTGAAGTCCCCAAAAGGTCACCACACCCACCTCAGCAGGTGCTCAGCAGGCACTGGAATGAAATTTTTGAGACTTCTGAAGTTCAATTAAATGCAAAACTCCAAGTGAGTTGACTGAGTTTCATGTTCACTCTGAACTCCCCGAAGCTGGATGTTAGGATGATGTCAGTCCCCCAACATCAGGGGAGTCAGCTCAGTGCCAAGATAATAATGGATAAATACCATGGAACCAAGGGATGATTCCAGGAAGTCTCTAGATCAACTGCCTGCCACAGCAGGGTCAGCTATTAGGTCAAGTTAGTTTACTTTGGGGATTATAGAGTTAAGCCTTGAAAACACCTAGGGTCGGAGACTACATAACATGTGTTGGCAACCTCTTCCATTTTCTCACTATATTCATTAGCAAAAAGTTCTTCCTTCTGAATTCTTTTCAATTTATGTTCCCAGAAGTCATCTTCACAGTACTGTAAGCAGCACATCGAACAGGAAAGACTGTCCAGAGCCCCCCAAAAAGTCCACACTGGATGTTTAGGACAGGTCCATAACATTGGAGAAAGGTGGAAGCTCTATGATGTCAATTTAGATTCTTCTAAGCTGTGTCAACTGTAGGAGGCACTCTCTGGAGAATTCTATCCTTCTCCATTGTTAACAGAGCCTAGATTTCATTAGCCTGGATATAGATCTTTGTCAGATAATTATTTTTGGCTAGGTGGTGATGAATCCCAGCCTTACAGAGGGTAATGTCTCAGAGCACTCAGAAACCCCTTTAGCTGAACTGGTGCAGATGACTGCACCATTCAGGCAATCTTGAGAGGAGGAAAGGTCTGTGTGTTGTGCAAGATTTACAGAACCAGAGCCTGTATTGATTCCTATCACTGAGCTGCTCTAACAAAGCTGATTTTTAATCCTGCTATGAAGGTACGTTGATTGGTTTTTGAATAGAATGTTCCAGTGCTAATGAACTCATCAATATAAAAATATATTGACTCCTGTAGTAATCAGTTGGTTTTATTAAACAGGCATTTGTCTTCCCTTAAATCCATTATATTTTCTGCATCTATCAGCGTGAATGAATACAGTAAATAACAACCTGTACAACTTCATTGGAAGCCATATATTTTCATTGGATCATCTATATATAATTTAATTACATGCAAGTTAGAGTAAACAAACAACTGTGAAATGCTGCTCTGTTTTTTCACTGTTTATACTTTCGTTGAGGCAATCTGGTAAGTCATTGTCTGCTGGTCTGCTTAGCAAGCATTGCAAACAGTCATGAAACTCAAACTTTTCTTGATTTCAGTAGATTTTTATTAAATCATTTATCTGATGTTAGTTACATATTAAAGCAAAAAGCTCACTTGTAGTAGGTTTGAAACTTGCATGGCATCAAAGTCGATTTGAGTTAAGCATATGCGGGAATTGTAGATGAATAATTCAAAGTGCCCCTAGTTTGTCATTAGCAGATGAAAAATGTCTGTCAAATCAAGCTTCCTCTACATCCTGTTGTAAGGTATTACATTGTGGGTCATGATGTGTCATGTCATGATGGTGAAATCTCTGATTGCAACGAATACTCATCATTACCTGTGGTGAACTAGGACATGAAATGCCAGTCTCAGATATATCTTTTCCTGCATCTGAGTTTCTCCATGGAAAACTGTGCTGAAAACAGCGACTATTTGTCAGCAGAAAGGGAAGATCTTTCTTGTTGAAACATCAGAAACAACCTTTTGCTTTTAAAACTGCTATAACTCAAAAATACACTGTTTTTGTCTGAAATTTAATACTTAAACTAGTGCTTTTAATCTCCAATAAGAGAAGCTATTTTATATTAAGAACACTTAATTAAAAAATTGTGTATCAATATGCTATATATTACATTAATTTATAATATTATGTAATATTAGGCAAAGCAAGTTTTTTAATACACAATTTTTCACTATAATATTATTCCATAGAAAAAATGCATTGAACAGCACCTTTAAATGAAATAATCTCCTTTTACTAAAAATGTGATTTCATTTCCATAGTGCCCCAAAATCTTGCTTTCTCTAGTTGTGTTTCCCTCAAATAGAGACATACCAAACTAAATTTACTGTTTGACTTAGATATTCTCATAAGATATAAGAGCTTTTACTTCTTACCTACAGTTCAGTGTTTTTTTAGTTCTTGCATAGCAGACATTTCCTTTTTTGATTTTCAGTGTATTAGCTAAAGTAATTACAGTGAAGTATTTATAACTCACCTTAAATGAGTCTGAGGGATTTACATTTGTGTATGTGGGGTGCACATGTGTGCATGAAAAGCAAACTGGCATACTCTGAAAGTCACGTATCAAATAAGTGTAAGCAAATTTTGAAAATATCTATTTATATCAATGTAATAGTTATATATGGATTTCCTCCTCTTTCTTTTTCCAAGCAATTAATTAAAAACTTGAATTTTCTGCACAGATTTCTGGTGTGTGATGAAAAAGGATGCCAATTTTTGAACAAATTTTCTTGTGTTATAGTCACAGGAAGGGATGGGTAAGACTATGATATTCATGGAAAATGAGGGAAACCACTTGGGGTTCAGCACCTTCTGCTACAGAGTATTTGCTGCACTGAGCACTGCTAAAAAAGGCTATTATATCCTCTCATGGCAAATCTTTGAAATCAAAATAGCTGTGGAAAATCTCTTTAAATGAGTGTTTGATTCATTGCTAATTTAGTCTGTGGCAGAAATGGCAATCCTTGCTCCCCCGCCAGTGAAGGCAGGGAGCCTTTTCTCTCACCAGACAAAGGAATGTTTCCTTCTGGTTTTGGTGGAATGAGAAGTGCTGAAGTTTCATTTGCTTTAATTCCTATTAATTTTTCTTTTTCATAAATGTAAGTCTTTGCTCAGCGTGGACCTTGCAGGAGGTCAAAGAAGGTGTAACTCCACTGACATCAATAGGCTAAGCTGATTTACACCAGCTCAGAATATAGCCAAAAAGGCGAAAAATCAATAGTGAATCAGACCCTTAATTATTTTTTAATCTGTGGTCTCAGTCGTGTGTTACAAGACAATGTCCAGTTATTTCTTTTCTAAGATCAAACTTCAATATGGACACTCAGTTCAGCATCAAAAGTTGATATGAGAAACCTTGAGGTCCTTCACCTCAACCTTTCAGAAGTACAAGTTTAATTGAAAGGTAGGAGTGCTGACTTTCTTTCATGTGCTTCATTTTACATTGCAATGCCTTGTTCTCTTTTATTGAGATGTCAAATCAAGTATATCTGGAGATTTCCCCATGTGGTACTTTCAAAGCCTATGATTTAAACTTCCTCATTTTTCACCTGAGATGAAACTGTTTCAATTCTCCTGCCTACTCTAACTAGAATTTCCTAAAATCTGTCAAACTTCATGTGGTAGTTCAAGCTTCTAAAAACCACAAGCTTAAGTTCAAAAAGATGAATGCTGTGGTGCCACTAAAATTGAAGGATATCTTCTACAGGAAGACAGAGCCATTCTGGGCCTAAGGAAAACTGTTGAAGTCAAACTATTCTTAATAAAAAAAAGGGAAATATACTTTTTGCTCTTCATTCTACTTTTCTGCAATGTCTTTTGTCTCAATTGGATACAGATGAGCTACAGGAGAAGTGAGCTCTTAAAATTTAAGGAATTCAGTAGAAGCAATGGTGCAGATAAAGTGCATGAAGTTCTAGAGGAAATATATTTTTGTGGAAAATTACATTGAAGTTCAGGATAAAACATCTTACTGAAAAAGGTGAATCACTGCAATATCCACTGCTGCACCAAAACTGATGGTAGTAATAAAATTCTTAGGAATGTCACCTTAGATTTTTAGATAATTTCACATAACTGAAAATAAAGAGAGTCATAATGAAAATAAGGACTGACATATTCCCCAGATTTGATCAGGTCCCTCAGAAGTGCAGGGACCTGTGGAGAGCACAATATTTGCAATATTTGACCTCCTTGTATTATCCTTTGGAAAATTCTGCCTCAAAAAACTTCAAAGGTAGATGCATCATTTCCACTGAAGAGTGATGCTAGAGAAAGTGATGACTTTAGGCCATTCCTTTCTGTTGAATATCAGACGAGGCAGTTTCAATAGCAATATCAATAGGGATCAAAGAAGCAGGGGAGATAGGTCATGTGTGGGTGTGGTCTCATTTAATTCATCCTAAAGGAAATTACAGCAAAATTATTGCAATATCAAAGGCTAATAGAAGCCTATTTCATCAATTCTGTAAAGTATTGATTTTGAAGAGCAAGGAGCCTGTGCCTGAGAATATATAATGAAGTTATGTGTTTGCTAAAATGGAAATTAATAGTTAGGGTATCATATTTATATCAGCAACAAATACTCAGGCTTGATTAGTAGAGGAAGGCAGAAAGAGGAAATTGTCCTCTCATTTTTGTTTTTCCATTTAGAAGTGAAACTGAATAGTGCATAACCTGTTTACATGTAGTGAAATGGAAATAAGCAGAGAAGGGATATATCCCATAGGCTGCATCACCCAGATTTTGCTGGTTAAGTTTGTGTCTGCTGAAAAGAGAGGTATCTAAAGAAGAAGATAGAGAAGGCTGGGGGGGTTGGCTTCTCCTAACTTTTATCGAAGACAAGTGAGAAGGTGCAAATACGGACTTGACACAAGTGAAAAATTTATAATTTAGAAGCCATAATTTCTTTGATAGAGATGAGAAACTCTTGTGAGGATTAGCAGCTCATAGAGTTAAGAGCAGAGCAACATTTTTCAGGTTCAGTAAAATCTGGATATTTGGCAACATCAGTGTAAAGATACAGATGGCAATATGTAACATAGCAAAATTTGAACTGTACCATGTTCTAAGGAAATAAATTGTGAGTTGAAAAATTTCGCCATTGATCTAAAGATCATAAAAGTGATTTTAGAAAGCATATTTTGCAAATCTGAAAATAAGCAAAAAGAGTTGGAATTACTTCTCATGGAGTGATACTATGAACAAAAGGGAAAGTCATGTGGGAAGTACAGGTATATAAAGATTTCAGAAGATCTCATATAGAAAAACAAAAGAATGTGTACACTCCTTTTAGAATGAGAGTATCCTTCAAACTGTATGAAGGAGTGTGGCAGGGTGACATTTTTACATGAGGGATTACTGCAGGCCAAGCAAGAATCATCCCCATGCAGGAATCCCACTTGTCAAGGTGTGGCATGGAAAGGCACAGCAAAAATCTGTTTGAAACTGGAGACTTGGTGAACTGATAGAGAAACAGCATGGAATAATATGAGCAGTTTTCAGTAAGAAACTGTTGGGATGTGATGGAGTTGGCTCAAGCTGACAGCTGCCTCTGCCATCCTGTCTTGGCAGAGAAGTCCTGTGTCTGGGCAATGAGTCCCACGTGTCCTGGGATGACACCACTACAGCCTGGCAGCACGGCACCTGTACCCAGCAGGTCCATGGGTTTTATTTCATATGGCAAGAAACACCATCTGGTTATAGCACGTGGCCACTGAAATGGCCAGCCCTGAGAGGTCAGCTCCCTTCACATCTCCACCTCATTTAACTCATTTGGAAGGCACAAGCAGCAATGCAGTTCTAATTCCTTAGCACTTACAAGTAAGCAAAATGCTCGTGTTCCTTTTTACTGTAGTTTTTGCAATCACAACAGTTCTTTCACTGTATTTCTGTGCAATTTATTAATAGTCTCTCAGAAAATTATAAAAATATCCTCCCTTATAAGTTAATATATCATGGCAATTTTATTAGTTGTTTTGTTGATGAAGTTCTTTTCATATGGTTGATTTTACAGTTCCCTGGAAGTAGTATTTTTGAATTCATTATTTTCTCTCTCACATTTTGAAAGATGAACAATTTGGTGTTTTTTTATGAAGTTCCTTGATTATATTTTTTGCCATTTATTTTAGTTATACCAATGTCTGTGAAAGATCTAGAAAGAATTAAAATGCCAATTAAAAACTTTGACCAAATTTTCTTTTCTAGAAGCCAACTCTCCTTCCACTGCTGATTTGTTTTAATTTTGATAGGGTTTTACAAATGCATAGTATGTTACTGAAAAGTACCAGGAATGAAAGATTCAAATAATGTCACCCAGTCTACTGCAATTAGATTTGATACTCTTGCACTCTCATTCTTTAGTAAAAATCAGAACTACTTATAACTAAAAGGCTCTAAAATACTCCTGCTTAGCTGGAAGATGGTGCTTAGTAGAGGCTAAGCTTCTATTTTTAGCTCTAGGATGAAACTTCATGCTAATAAGTCATATACAGAGGAAATGTCATACTGAATGAAAGCAGAGTATTCCTCTGTGATTGCTGCAGAATGGTGAGCCCAGATGGATGAGACACTTGCCCCAAGAAAAAGGATCCAATTACTAAAACTGTGCTTGCCTTCTGGACACAAACCTGGGTACCTCTTCATACTGACTTATCCCACTATAAAGAAAGAAGCTCCTTGGTTTTGGTTTTTGTGCGTTTTTTTCCCCTGTTTGCTTAGGTAGGATTTATTACATCATCTCATGTTAAGAATGGGAACTGTATGAGGAATCCAAGAGGATTCTGTCCTTCATTGACTGGAAGGAAGTTTTCATTTCATTGGCACTGACTTCCTCCTCAGCCTTACGCAATCTAAGATTATAGAAATCCTTTGTGTCTTGTCTTTGAAATGACTTTTATTTGATCCTAGACAATGAATTATATTATTTGTTTTAAAGGTTTGTGGGGTATACTGGTGGATTTTTGATCTGGCTTCATAATTGCTTTGCTAATTGCACAAGGAGTCTTAGAACATCTTATGGTCAAATGCAGCTTTGTCAAAATCACTTAAGGTTAGAGGCAACAAAAGGAACAGATGATGATGTGATGGGGGAAAACACAAAGAAATCAAAAGGTGCTTAACACCTGACTCTGCTAACCTTATGTTTGCAAACATTTCTGTAGGCAATTTTGTTAGCATTTTGGAAATTAAGTTCTTTCCCACCTTTCCTAACTACGAAGTCTGGAATCTAATTTCCTAGTTCTGTCTGTTTGTGAAAGTCTCTGCTGAGGGTAAGGTATGAAGCTAGCACACTAACATGGAGCTTGGTCGCTAGCACTTAGAAGAATCATCAACCCTAGATTACAATATTTTATTTGATGATATCCAGCAGCAAATAACAGCATAAAACCTTCCTTCTTGGCAACAAACCAACATTGCTGTGCAAGTGAGCTGCTGTGTTCATTCTGTCTGTCAAAATTTGCATGCACTGTTTTTGTCTAAAGCTTCCTAAAGATGCTATAGATTGCTACACAATGTGCTCCCTCCCCACTCAGCTGATGGTCTAAGGAATTGTCTCAATATCACAAACTTCCAAAGATGTTAAGTTCACCTTTGCCTTACAGAGGAAAGGAAGGAGAAAGCAGTTATGTCTCTGCTGTTTCTGTTTCTAAGAGCCTCTGGAGAAAAATTTCAGACAGTAGGTGTAAACTGCCTTTGCTTCCGTCCATATACTGCTCACTATTAGTTTTTATCTATTTGCCATCATCTCTCACAGTTAGTACCTGTTTTTTATTATTAGATTTTTCTTTCTTTTCTTTCTTCTTTTGCTTTGCAAGTGATTCCCTATTAATAAATTCACAGATAATGTGACTTCCCAAAGATACATTTACTGTTGTCTTTTGCAATGCTGCACTGAAAAGACAATTATGGGATCTTTGGAGTCCCAGGTGCCATTCTGCTGGAGAATTTTGTATGTTGGAAAGGGCCAAGGTTCAGAAAAAAAGTTTCTCTAGTCCTGTTTTAAATCTGAAGTGTCACCCTAAATCAATTAACAATATGCAGGAAATATTGAGGAGTTGGAGAAGGAATGAATGCAGGAAATGATTACTCTCTAGTCTGAAAATACATTAATATGATTTAGAAGCAAGTTGTATTTATTTCTTTCTCTGTGCCAAGGAGCATATGCTACAGGGAATTGGGACAGACAGGCTGAGTATGTCACTGACTGGTACATTGGATCAGCCATTTCTCATGGCTGATCCAATGTGACAGGTGACTTTAATTGGTCTTTCCAGTCAGAATGAAACACTCTGTGAGTTGTGGTGGGATATTAAAGCTGCACCAAGAAGTTCAGCGTCCATCTATTTTGACTTTTCTATACATTTCTTAAAAACTCGCTTGTTTAAAGTGGAGACTCCCATCGAGTCCATTCTCATCTCTGATGTGCACTGTTAGTCTGCCTTACTTCCGAAGTCGGCTCCATTCTGTCCATTTATGTTCATGCTGTTCATGTGAGCTGTTTGTTCACAGAATATTATTCTGTTCAGAAACAGGCAAAGATGATGACTCCAAACCCTTTTCAATCAAATAACTCTTCACAAAAGCTCAAAAGTCCTATTCTTTCATATTCCTGGTCTATTTCAGTGGTAAATTAACCAGGTTTTCTGAGAGTAATTTGGCTATCTTAGTAACAGTTGGCTTCAAAATGGATCTAATTAAAAACACACAAAGGTACTTGTAAAACTTAAATTTTCATGTCCTCCTTTATTTCATTTTTATTACTTTATATTTTACTCAACTTATCAGTGGCACCTGTTTCTCAAGCTGAGGCACATTAGAAGTGTGAAAGAGGAACATTCCATCACTCTTTCCTCCAGTAAAAGCAGTTTGTCTTTTTTGGATAAATTAGAGGCTTTCCAGTGATGTCAATTTTGTATCTTTTATGGTCTTATATATAAATTAAAAGTTAAAGAAACCTTTGAGCAGATATAATAATTTCACATCTAATAGCCTGGTAAATAAGACAGCTGATTGGAGAAGTGATTAGCTTTGACTGTCAGATTTTTCCCCTGATGCTGAAATTGCAGATTTCAGAAAGTTTTTGAAATAAATAAATCTAAGCATGGCTTTTCATGTTTTATTTTCCTTGGTGTATTGTTGTCACATATACAAGTTTCTGAAATCCCATCTACCACAAGTATGAAAGAGGTTAGGAGAGAGACATTGCATTAAGAAAAAAAATTTTATTTTAGGTGTATGCAAATGATCCCAGTACTTCTGCATGGTTGTGTGTTGGCACTAGGGATTAGTGCTATTTGTAGCCTTAATGGAGAGAGCAATGGGATAATCATCCTCTGACATAATGGGATCCCCTCTGTGGATAACTCAGCACCACCACTCAGCACCTGTGGGGCAAAGGTGGTTTCTTGCTTCTACAGCATTCAGTATTCACAAAAGGTTCAGCTGAGGTGCAGTCTTACAGGAAACTACAGGGAGGGTCCTTGTTCTGAGAACTGTCTGGCTTGAACTGAGTGATATTATACCAAGTTTCTGCCCTGGAATTCAATCCATGTGTTTTTCCCTGGAGCAGGGACTGATCAGACTGATCTGGATGTGTCTGCTGACTCTGGCCTGGGTGTGTGTGTTGTCTGTATATTCAAATGGGGGAGCTGAACTGTGGAAAACACTGCAACTTGCTTCATTTATGCTGTGGAAAAAGAAGAAATGAGGCAATTTTCTGTGAATTCATTTAAGCAGAGCTTCAGTGTCATGGTCACTCCTTTTGCTTTTGTCTCCTTGGAGTCTCACACTTGTCTGTTTACAGCTAATATATTGCTTTGTTAAGGGTTTGCTTTTCTTCAGCAGTGCCTGCATTTCAGTGACTCATGAAATGATCCTGACAATGCAGGTCTGGTATACACAGACTCTTGTAATAAAGCAGGAGTGTTAGATTTTGGTAAGAGTTTGCTCTAAGTTGGACTGTGCTGAATACCGATGACATGGCCTCCACTAAACCGTAGAAGAAGGGTGTTTTTTCCTAGCTTTTGCCCATTCAGGCACTTGATTTGAGTATGTGGAGTTAGTTTATATTATGAACTAATGCAGTTATGTAGCTTGTTGTATAAAACAGTTGACATCCTTGGATCTAAGTGGAAAATTGTATTTCAGGATTAGTACTTCTCGTTGCTACATTGAAAGACAGAGTAGTTTACATCCTCTGAACCAACATTGTGAGCTTGCTCCCTCCTTCACTTACCACTGAACCCTTTGTCACTTTTTCTTAATTGACTGCTCAGAACATGTTTTCAAGATGCATGAATGACCCTTGCTTTGCAACCGTGGTAGTCTCCTGTTTGAATAGAGAAGACCACTTGCATTTTCTACTTTACACTGCTTGTATTATGTAGTACAATATATTTTCAGATTAAATAATTGTAACATTACATATGTACTTTATATAACATTATATATGTAAAATTAATTGTAACATAATACATGACTACATTACACATTATTAAACTGTCTGTAGTATGAATAGGAAATAGACCCAAGGATAGCAGCTTCTCATGATAGCATTGAGGTTGCTCTGCCCTGCCATGGCTGCAAAGCAAGAACATGTCTTACAGTCCTGGTGTCTCCTTGTCTGGGAACATGTGGGAGCAGAGACTGTGCTGTGGATGTGCTCCAGTCCACACAACATTTTTGGAATAAGGTTGCTGCATAGAGCTGTAGCAAAATGTTGCCCCTTTCTTTTTCAGATGTGTTCATAGATGAAAAAAACAGGTTTGAGAAGACCTCAGGGGTGCCAGTAGACTGGAACTGTTTTTCAAGCTACTTGCAGCTTTGATAGGACAGAGGAACGTCTCCTCTCATACTCTCTCTCCAAAGCTGTTTCTCCTTGAGGTAGCTGTTGTCCCTCTCACAGGGTGACCCAAGAGTGTTGCAAGGATTCACATCCCAGGGACACAGTACATTTATACACAGGTACAGATGAGCAAGGGGTTTGAAAGTCACAGAGGGCACAGATCTGCTTAGGGCCTGTGGAGCAAGGTGACCCCCGCCAAGCTGCTCTCTGCCCATAGATGATCGTCCATGTAACCAAGAATGAACATTAAAGGGCAAGGACTGACTCTCTGCAGGTATTGTGGTTGTCCTGGGGACCAGTCATGACAAAGTAATTGTCTTCCATGGGCAAAGTAACAAGGATACCTTGGTGCTTGGAGCTGCGATGCACGATGATGTTCCAGTTCTCTTGGCAGTCAATGAATGGTATCAGCAGGCTTCCCTTCTGCAAGTGGTTTCTTTTCCCATTTAGAAACAACTTAATTATACTCTTCCTGGGGATGGCATGAGGTAATTTTTCCTTCCCTTGTATTAATGTCTGTCATCTGCCCTTTTGTCTCGCTAATGATTCTCAATCAGTCTGCTGTAGCAGCTCTGGATACGCTACCTGCTCCTGTCTTGGTAGGCAGTGCTGGAAGCTAACCCAACAGTAATATGATTCATTAGGAAAACTTCTTGTAGGAATAGCTTAAATATGATATTTAAAAACTAGACACGTTGGCCAGCCTTGTCACAAATAAAATACTGTTCTTATTTCTTTAGGGCTAGACTGCAGTTTGGATTAGGCATTTCTGCAATAGTATAAATGGAAATAAAATTTGATTTTACTACTTAGATATTGCGGGCATGAATGAGAAAAATGGGCAAGGGGGAGAAATTGCAGTTTTCTCCCTCCCCAGAAAGAACTCCATTAAAAATAACTGATGTTTAATGTGAACATACAGGGCTGTTTTGTGAGAACCGTCTATGCCCAAAGCAAACCACTTGTTCAGAAGGAGGCATCTTTATACATATATGTTCATATATATATACACACTATATTTCAAAAGTTGCTGCTGTGAGGGAGACTCACCAGTAAGGGGGAAACATAGCCCAATGGCAGTGCTGACCAAACCCTCTTGCCAGGCTGGGAAACTAAGGGAGATGGAGGGAAAGGTTGGTTACGTGCGGCTGAGCTGAGCTGGAAGAAAATGATGATCCTACAAAGCAGGGGGAAGTAAGCTTTAGTGCACCCAGTCTCTCCATGGATTGATCTGAGACTAGTGTGACCGGGAGTAAATTTGTCCCTGTGGAACATAATCTGACCTTTTCTGACTGATGAACCACAAATGATGATAAATAAGACTTACTGCCTTATATTTAAGATGAATCCTTTCTTCCTTTAAATATTGAAAACCAAAACTCACTCACAGCTTAACCTCCTTAATTTTTAAATTAATTTGCATATAATACTTTATGAAAAACTGAGATTATTCACCTTTTGGTTTTCAGCTTGCTTTTGTATAAACACTTTTTTTTTTGTGATGTGCTTGGCTTATCTGAATTGGAAATCCATGTGGTGTGACAGCCTCTTGATGACACATTATCTCTCTCTCTTTCTCCTCTGCAGGCAAGGACTGGTTGCCACAGCTGTCTTTATTAAAGCCATGGTTCTGGACGATGTAGACTCTAAAGCGTGAGTTTTTATTTTTTTAGTGCCACAGAAGATTTTTAAATTGTGTTCTGCCTGTGACTCAGTTCAAAATGCATCTTTTTGAACAATATCTTCAGGGTATACAGCTGTTGAAACTTCAAGAAGTGTGACAGTGCATTCAGCTTCTATCAATCACCAATGGACCTGACCTTTTTTCAGTTGACTGCGGTAACAATCCTTTTGTAAGCGCTTTTCCACTTCTCACAGAGACAAGGCTTCTTCCTTCCACAAGGTTCTTTGGCTTTTGGCTAGAACCAGAGGTCCTTAAAACCTTCCTTCAGCTAAGATAATTCATCACAAACACCTAGGGAGGCAAAGGTGCTCAATTTATTTTCTTTTTATTTTTTTAAAGATGATTTTATTTATTTATTTATTTATTTATTTATTTATTTATTTATTTATTTATTTTTTGGAAGGAGGGTCTTTCATTGTTAAGGCATTTGCTCTTTTCCTTATACCTTGGTTTTCTTTTTCCCCATCCCAATTGCCAACCAGTGGAGAAGTTGTTTAATTTGTGTTTTCTGTCTTCTTAAGGGAATCTTCGTCTTCTGTAGAACTGAGTAGCATCCACTGAATATTTTTTAAAATTTATTAAAACATAACTTGCTCATGTAGAATCAGAATCATGGGAAATATTTTATCTATTTTTTCAACTGTGCAAAATGGAACAAAACAAAATCAGCATTTAAATATCAGGTGGAATGGGTAGAAAGTCTTTTTAAGAGACACATCATCTGAAAATGCTGTTGCTAACAGTGGTAATGGAGTAATAATTATATATTGGTAATAAATAGAGAGTGTATAAACACTCAGAATTAATGAAAAAATCACACCCACAGTAAAGGATTCCAATGCAGTTTTCAGGAGGTCACTTCCATGGTGCTATACACTGGTCTTTAAATCCTCCACACTGCTTCAAAAAATTCACTGGTGTAAAACTACAAATGAAACGTTTACATGAGAAGAGAGAATCTAACTTGAAGGTTTTTTGCCAATCTGAAGGTCTTACATCCCTATAAATAACCTTTCAGTCTCACAGATTCTGTCAATGTCCTTTACACCCTGATAAGAGGTGGGAGGAAATGTATAGTTCTATGCACTTTCAATTTTTCCTTTGGAACTTGTGAGGATGAAAGTCCTATAAAATAAACATAAAAGAGAAAGAATCTGTCATGGTCTGCCCCATGCTCTTCCTCCATTCATAGGGGGCTGTATTGGGTGCTTTGCCTTCTGATTTATATCAGTTTTCTTAAAACAGAAGCATCCAAAGTAATTTTTGATGTTATACTAGAAGGCCCAGGTCTCAGTGGGATGGCAGAGTACATTTTGGCATGTGATTTCCTGAGTAAACAAATGTTTAAAAAGTATATCTATTATGTCAGGTTTTGTCAAACTGTTCTTTCTGATCACATCCTTCCTCCCAAGAGATATTCTGAAATCTGAATTCAGTAAAAAGTTTGAAATGCAATAACTGCATTATTTAAAATAGCCTTTTGCTTTTAAAATAATATATTTTTATTTTTCATTTTATAAATTACTACAGAAATACAAAGGAAAACATTTCTGCTCAAATTGAACAAAATACTTCATCTGACTCAAAGAAATGGGTTTTAGAATTTTTCTTGGAGCCACAGGAAAACTGACAATATCAGATATTCATGAAGCCTTCTCTGTGTTTTTTACTCAGTGTACTTTGGACACTCAGTATTGCCATAATTTTTATTTGTTTGTTGGATTTGTTTATTTGTTTGTTTGTTTTTCCCCAAATAGAAAGGAGGAGAGAAGTGGAGCTCGAAAGCTCAGACTGTTCTATTAGTTCCTTATTTCTTTTCCTCTTATCACTTTCTATTGTGCAACTCTTTTGAAAATAATGAAAATGCATTTCCTCACTTCCAGCCAGGGCATTTTATCTAATTGAAAGCAGCTAGCAGGGGGTTCTTGTAAAATCTCATTAGCCTATGATTGTTTTTGACACCTCTTTGAAGGAATGCTACATGACCTTACAACTGGAGGTACACCCCATGTATAGGTTAATTGTCATGGATTAGAATATAGGGAACACTAACATTTTCAAGTGTTATTTTTTAAAAGAGAGGATATTTTAGCCACCCAGGATAATTTTATTGTGTGACTTGCAGAGTGTGTTGCAACCTTGGTCCAAAAAACATTGGTGTCACAACCACATTTCTAAAAACTGTGTCTGTGTTAGAACATGAAGATCACTCTGGTGTATCTGATCACATGCCAAAGGGCAATTTTCTAATTCCATGGAGAGGAGCCAAGAAGTAAAGAGAAAGAAAATAAGATAGCTACTTGGGCAATGATGTGGAGAAAAGAAATGTACCCATATTAAGTCACTCTTCAGTGTCTGCTCCTGGGTTGTTTCCTGCTCTTTTTAAAGCTGTGGAAATCCCAACCTGCTGGCATCATTCCTTACTAGGGATCCACTGATGAGAGATCGAAAAATCTGTGTGGGTGTGGTATAGCACATCCTCTGAGCACTTCCAGAAGATTACTCAGGTCAGAACTGTGGGATTTGATTACATTGGTACTTGTAATACACACTCTGAAGAAAATGTTTGAAGTGTCTTGTTTCAATTTAGATGTAGGGGCTGCTTTTAGCCTAAAAGTACTGAGAAGAGTTATTTTTATGATTTTCTCAGAGTGATTACTATGAATGTATGACCTGCCAGAGTAGTTATTTTCTAGGATTCTTTCTCATACGTATTTATATTCTGACTTGTAGTTGCTGTATATCTCCTAAAGCTTTTGAGAGATACTATATGCATTTACATGAACAAATGCATATTCATAGTATCATAGAAAAAATATATAAAAATTTTGACATAACATACAACTGTCAGTGCAATGTTTATATTCCGGCTTTTCCTCATACATAAAAAATGAAACGTGCAAGTAAGCAAGGAAAGACTTCTCACAGAACAAAGAAACAGAATAAACATGGCTATACTTCTCAGCTCATGTCCAATTTGGCAGAAATTAGAGTATTCAAATAATCAAGGCATTCTGGGTCAGGAGGAAAACATTTTTTGCAGGCAAAGTCACCAAAAGTCAATATACAACACAAATCATTTTTTAACATCAATGAGTTTCCTATTTTCTGATGGCGGTTTTGTTTTCCAGAACATTTAATTGCATCACCTGAGGGATTAGGTTGTTTTATATTGTTGAGTTTTGCTTCTGCTTTTCACTACCTTTGGTAAAACAGATTCTCAATTAAAGATAACAACTGGGTGTAAAATGTGATTTTCATAGTCTGTTATCTGTTAAGAATAACAAGGATTTCACTTCTCAGCATTCCCTCTAGGTCCATAAAATAGTATGACCCTGAAATAATTTTTGTAAGGTTTCCCCTCTGAAAAATAACCACACTTGGTTATGCTCTCTTGTGCTAAGGAAATAGTGAATCTACTCTGCTTCAGTTTCTCCTTCCTTTTTTTAGACTAAGGTGAAAGATATCTTAGAAAAATTATTCTAGGTCTGTCTCCAGAGTTTTTGAAATCTGTTTCCCAATATGGGAAACTAAAGAATTAGTCTTTGGACAATGAGGACCACAGAGCAGTTAACCTGATCTAGTCTTTACAGCTGCAGCACTAGATTTGGTAAGCTATTTGCAAAATAACCACATAAAAGGTGATTTTGAGGAGTGAGGCTTTATAATCAGTGTTTTGTTATTTCAAGTAGTTTGGCATAATACAATGCATTTTTTACCACATGAGAATGATAACCACTTATCTGCAATGTAGACAAGCAAATGGAGATATTTTTGTTCCAAAAAAAAAAAAAAAAGGATGCAGTAACATAGCTAAAAATTTGGGGATGCATAGTTAGTTGCTTGTCTGTAATGCTACACCTTTGTAAATGTGCCTAGCACATCTCCATCACTCTCAGAACAGGTGGAGTGAAAAACCCCAAGAGGTGATAAAATGGAAGTATAAAATATGTCTTGAGTACTGAGCTGAACCAGGAAGGAAAATGAGGTGTTTTAAATGAGGTACATGGCTGATGAAAAAGAAGTCTTGTGCCAGAAGCCCAGATTTTACTTATGTGAGGCAGGATACTTAAGATGACTTTTTATCAGATACAGAGAAATGTAGGCAATAACTTCAAGATGATAATGGGATTTTGAGACTCAGAGCTTGTCTAGTCTTTAATTTTTAATTTTTTTTTTTCTTGGACTATTTTAGGTGTCCCTGCAATCTAGAATTCTTACACCCAAGGTATTAAAACTTCTTCACCAAAGCTATAACTCCAGTAAGATGGAGGCAAGCAAAAGCATTATGGCAAATGTGAGACAACTCCAGAGGGGTTCAAACCAATGAAGACAGATGCCACACAAAGATGCAAATTAATTGTCAAGAGGCAGAAATCTCTTGAAGCTCAGTTTTCCTGCCTGTCTTTGTGGAAAACATTCAGCAAATAAGAAGAGTCTCACAGCATCTTGGGCTGATCCTGTTTTTAGTAGTCAACCACTTAAAACTATTTTGCAGATCTGAGTATTCTGATGGACTAATAATTGTCTCTAGAGCAGCAGCAGATATGCTGCAGCATTTTGCCTCAGGTTTTATAGGAGGAAGGTAAAATAACGCACTGAGATGATTTGGTTACAGATATTGCTGCCATCTAAACTGACAATAAAAGACTATCTAGTCTGCTGTTGTTATCACATGAACATGTTGACTGTGGTCGAGAGATGGAGGTGTGGATAATGTGCCTGCACTTGAACTGTACACTTGAACTACAGAACATCTGGCAACTAGACTCAACAGATCTGGTGCTGCTGAGAACCCCATCTTCTCCATCTCCCAAAACTTCTGATGCTTCAGAGCCTCTTGACACAGTGCAGGACAGAAGGTGTGATCCTAACTGCTGTTGCTGCTGATTCTGAACTCTCATACATGCCATATACAAGGAAAATACAACTTTCACTGGCCCAATCATACTCATAAGGAAAATTCTACCTCAGTTTCCCCAGGGAGTTGTCTTACATTGGAATTAGTTCAGATTGACTCAGAGCACTAGCTGACAAAATGCTGTGAGAATTATATTATATTTAGTAGATTCAAAGAAATATATATTGATTTTCATTCATACAAAATTAGAAATGTCCCTCAGTTTGCTGAAACCATTATCCAGTTAGAACTGTCAAAGCATGCATCATCTGGAAAACATCATCCTTATAAAATGATTGCTACACACAGGTTAATAATGATTCTTAGGCCGCTTGTGTGCCTAGTGGAAATTTCTTTGAATAATTCCTGAAGAATTTCATGAGGATGTTATTGACTTGAATAGAAGTTCAAAATGCATGAGTCTTAAACAAAAAAAAAATAGCTGAATCATTTAGTACATGGAAGTATACTTTACACAAGATCTGAAATGATCAATGTTATATTAAAGAGCTTGGCAGCAACTAATCGACTTCATGTTCTGTCTCTCAAAAAGCAGTTCAGATCGTGGCAAAACTGTGTTTCAGCCACTGTTTGGGTTGAGTTTAAGAAGTACCAATAATGTATGTTTTGGTTTTCAAAGACACTGAAAGGTGGGGAGGAGGCAGGTGGCCCCCTGTTTTTGTAGGAATTCAAGTTAAGCTGTTGAGCTGTGACTATCATTTTTCCTTTTCTCTC
>NC_031768.1:76678562-76741997 GCF_001522545.3 Parus major | reverse complement strand
TCTTCTCTTCTCTTCCTCTCTTCTCCTTTTCTCTCTCAGGTTACTTTACTCAGCCTTCAAGTACCTTCTTTATTTCAATAATCTTTCCAGTTTTGGTGACTTACAAGAGAAAATATTTTATAAAGGTATTGAGCTTTATGAAATTTGGGGCTCAGCCTCTTCTCATTCTTAAATATACACATCTATACAAATCTATCTACATCTGTGTCTCTATATATCTATAGTTAGAGCTCTGTTTACGTATATATAGAAGTAGATAAAGTATATCTTTTTCCAAAGAAAAGCATTGCACAAGAGCTGAGGCATCTGTATTTTCCCAGCTTGTGGGCACACTTTCAGAATTATTGTAGGTGTAATTTTAACACAACTGCTAAGAGTTGTGCCTTTCAGTACACAGTGGTATTGCTTCGTATGGGTGTCTGGAATGTCACTGGGATGGAGGATAAATCTCAGCTCTTTTTCCACTTCTCACCTATTCTAATCCACTTAAAAGCATGTAGGAATTAGTAAATATGCTAATTCAGTGACATATGATTCTAAATGTTTCAATTCTAATGCTGTGGCAGGAAAAGTCATTAGCTCACTATTTTTAAATCCAAGATGCTAAAACTGTTACTCAGATGAAAAGAAGATCAGCTAAGAGGTGGCAGCAATTTAAGGGTAAACTAATACACAATGTTAGTCTTCTACCTGATGGGCCCATGACGAGAGGAAGTTTTTTTGGGAAAATAGCGAATTAGAAGCTCTTTCACAAGCCATCCTATTGCAGAATTTCCCAAAAAGCTGAAAACGATGCCATATTTGGCTATGTTATAAGTCAGGAAGTTACCCAGGATGATTTTCAGATAAAGATAGAACCTCAAAATAAAAGAAGGGAAGAGTAGACAAAGAAGAACCTCAAATAGGACAATGAGGATGAATATGAAGAGTTTTGGCAGACCCAATATCTCTCTAAATATGAGTTAGCCTTCACTGCCGTGAGTTTTTTGATCCTGACAGGCCTTAGAAGGCAGAACAAGTTCTGAAACCGAGCACAGTTTGTTTTCTTTTGATGAATACCTAGCTCAGAAGTTACTGCTACCTGGCCATAGCAGATGATTAATGCCTTGTTTAATGTGAGATTTAATCCTGACACAAAGGGAATATCAAAACTCTCTATGCTGTTTATAGAAAATAAGACAATACGTACATGAGAAAATTAGCATATGAAGGGATCCTTGTCAGCCTCCCCTATCTGCTATTGCTTGCACTTCATGGCAGCCTTCACTGGGTGACTGAGTACATTCAATTATTTTATCTGCACGTGCAGTATCCCTGAAGTTATAAGGGTTTTTTTTTCCATGAAACTGACAATATTAAGATGGTTGGAAAAAGCCTTGCCAGATTTTCATGCATAAAATGTATTTACTCATTATCAGAAACAATAAATCTTGGGAGGAGCAGCACCAGACATTTTCTCCCAGCTGTCATATAATCTTTTTCCTCAAATCAATAGCACCTTATGCAGCAATGCATCAGACAGTGGGCAGTTATACTGAGTAGTTATTAAATTAGATTCTCATCCATCCACATCTATTTGTATTTCATTCTCTATCCTATTCCTTATACAGGGGTAATGGATAATGAATCTAGGGGAGTTTTTGTTGGGATTTCCAAAAACAGCTGGAAACATTACTTGTGGCCATAGGCTGTCTTTTAGTGGGAGACGAGTAGCTAAGTTTTCAGAACCCTTTGAAAATTGCACTGGCAGAATTTGGATTTGTTTCTCAGAAGTATCTAACAGAAGCTTCCTCTAATCTTCATGTTAAAAGACAGCACTGGCATCTAAAAAAAGTTATACTCCAGAAGTGAATCTCTAATTACCACAAGTCAGCTCAATTGGTGATTCATTTTTTTCTGAACCATCTCAGTCTTCTGATACTGCAAATTTGGGATGAGCATATCAAACAAATTGTCTTTATGTTTACACTGTAAGTTCAGGCTTGGGATATATAAGTAAGATCATACTTACAAATTCCACAAATAATCAAAGAAACAGCAGCAAAAAAAACCCCAAACAAACAAAAACCACAACAAAAACAAACAAAAAAGCCCCCCAAGAAACCCAAACCCCAAAACCCTCTGCCTTACTTAGGTAAATTTCTTTAGAAGTGATATTTTGTTCCTTGGAGAATTTTTCTCCCTAGAGAAGTATTAAAGATTGCTTTTCATCTGAGATGTAGAGGTGTCCTAGTTTTGGCTGCAATTGAGTGAATTTTCTCCCTTAGCAATGGGCACAGCATTGTGCTCTGGGCTTGGTATGAAAATAATGTTGGCAATAAACTGATGTGCTGGTTGTTGCTGCTCAGTGCTTACCCTAAGTGAAGAACTTTTCAGTATTACTGAGCAGGTGCACAAGAAGTGGAGAGAGGGAGAATGGTTGGGACAGCTGACTTGAGGTGGCCAGAGGGACATTCCATATCACAAATCATCACACTCCATCTTTAAACTGGGAGGAGTTGCCTGGGAATAACTGATCACTTAAGGGATGGGCTGGGCATAGGTCAGAGAGTGGTGAATAATTGCATTGTGCTTTATTTGTGTTTTTTGGGTTTTATTCTTCCTTCTCTTTTTCCTGTAGTTGTTATTATTAGTCCTATAATTAAATTATTAAACTGTTCTTATCTCAGCACATGGGCTTTACCTTTGCCTGGTTCTTTTCCCCATCCCACTGTGGCAGTGAAATGAGCAAGCAGCTGTGGTACTTAGTTGCTGTCTGGGGTCAAACTATGGCACAAAGAGAAAAAAATAGGATTTATTTATTTTATTTTTTTTTTTAGAGAAATTGTTGAATTTTGTAATAGTAGAATTCAGATGAATATTAATTTTCTTAGGACATATACTGTATTTTTTTATTTGTTTAATTTTCTGAGAAAGGGAAGTAAATGTAGGAAAAAAGAAGTAAAAACTACATTTACTAAAAAATGTAGTAAAAAGGAAATACCTGACAGGAACAAACAAATTAAGTGCATATCTTCAAGATGCTGAGTATCCTCCATATTTCAATATGAAATTATATATATACTCATATTTACATACTCATACCTTCCTTTAGGTTCCCAGCATCTTTTTAAACTGGAGATATTCTTTGAGCAGTGAAAGGTAGGGAATAACTATCAAGAAATCATAAAAAGACTAAAGCCATAGAAAATTTCAGCCTTTTTCTTCTCAAAATATTTGTGGATGTTAGGAATTAATAGAACACTGACTATAATCCATTTTGATTAGCTCAGATAGTAAAACCAAATAGCCATCAAAATCATAGAAGGAAACAATAGATATGAGGGAAAAATACAGGTTGCTCTTGGGGTCAAATCCCTGACTAAAATGCAATAGATCCAGTGAGTTAAGAGAGTGACCATGATTTACAATGACCAATGATTTGCCCTCTATGCCTTGCACTCTGACCTTCACTAATGCCTGGAACCATTGATTCTTTTTTTTCTCTGAGACTCTGATCTCATAGGGGAATTGTACCCATGAAAGCAGGGCAGAAAAGGGGCCTTCCAATTTGAGTTGCCATTTCCCAGATGTGGGAGTGCAGTGTATTAATCAGAACAATCAATAGTCCCTGACCCTCAATGCATCCCACTCAACAAAAGGACATCACCTCTACTTTTGATTAATCAGTGCCAAGGATCCATTTCTGAAATAAGTCCTTCTGAGAAATGTTTTTACCAAGCAGATTTAGGGTCTGATTTGCACTCCATTTGGGACAGTTTTTAGACAAGGATGCTCTTTTTAAGAACTTGAGGGCCTTGAAGCCCAAGAGAATATTTCCCTTGTATACAATGATATGTGTGAGGCTGTCCCTTTGGGATCTTCTCTCAATCCATTCATCACTCAGTCTGCACTGACAGGGGTGACTGTGGTGACCCAGACATGGGACCTTGCAGCTGGTCCAGTCACCAGTAGCAGTACAGGCTGGGTGATGGGCACATGTGATGGGCACACAGATGAGAACAGCTCTGGGAGGGGGGGTTTGGGGTTACCGATGGATGGAAACCTGGGCATGGGCCAGCAATGTGCACTCACAGGTCCAGATAACCAACCTGTGCTGCATCAAAAGAAGCATGGCCACCAGGTTTGGAATTCCAAGTTTTGAATGATGGATGTGTTCAGCATGGAGGCTTGCACAGCAGTCAGCACTTGCCAGCTTTTTCCTTGTTACCTACACAATGAATCAACTTAATGAGGGAAGGTAAAGTTCAGCATTACAACAAATGCTTTCATACACCACTTCTGAAACCTGCCCTATTACTCATTTTAGCTGCTGAACTCGTTTTCTCCCAAAGACTCACAGAGAAAGAATTAAATTTTCTCCTTCAATGTTACTCTTTACTTTTAATGCCTATCGGTCACTTTAATGTCAGTGGTTATTTTAGACTTCTTCCTTATCTTAATGAATCTGCCAACCAAGGAGGATGTGAGTAATAAAAATATAACAAGTTTAGTGCCTGATATGGCTGGGGTTTTAGGATTTAATATCAAAATATTATTTTTTTATTTTTATTTTTTTTTTTTTTTTGTTGCAAACACTTCTGTGTGTTGGGAAACAATGGTATGTTAATGCATGTCATTATCAGTAAAAAATGAAACAAAATCTGGTAAAACAGCTATGCAATCCCCCCCTCCCCTTTTATTTGTTGTTGCTTTTTCTTTTCTTGTCTAAAATTTTTGTATGGGAGTAAAGCCTGGTCAGTTAAGTAATCCCAAAGTGTCATGTGATAGAGTAAATGAGACTTTTTATTGTGTGTGTGCATTCAGCTAATGATTACTGGAGTGAAGAACAGGAAGCAGAGTCACAGCATGCTGTTTGCAAAATTAGTTTTCCTGTGAATTTCCCTGGTTCAAGTGAAGAATGTACGCTTCAATCCTTGTGCAGAGCAGTTTCTGTGTTCATTTTAACTAGCTCTGCAAGAAAATGCCAGTATATTGAGGTGCCCCAATTAAATTTTGTTGATGCAGTGAACTTCTTTATGGCTGAGCAGTGCCACTGCTGGCAATTAGACTAACAGCATAGCATACATCACTCAGAAATAATCAGTCGACTTTTGCATGGCAATACGAGGGAATTTCAGATGTTAAGCACCATTCCAAACAGCTCTTTTTCAATTATTCCACAAGTTTTCAAGGACCATGCACATCCTCATTTATTTTAATAAAGGAACTGAAGGACCTCTGTTAGCATATTTTATTATATGCAAAAGACATGTAGAAATCATGTAAGCAGATGTTGTAAAAAGAATGCATATGCTTATCTGGAGAGTACAAGAAAAGACATAAGAAAGACAACATTACTGCCCTTCTCTTCACCCCTGAAAAGAAGGAAATAACATTTTGAAAAATATATTGCTTACCAGGTCAGTTCCATGTATTCAGTGACCCTAATTCCATCTAGATACTGTGCTGCCTTAGAACTTAATGGCTTTAGGGCGATGTGCTCAAGGTGATAGGAACATCAAGAGAGGATAGGAAAATGAGAGGGAAAAAGGAGAGGCTTTCTTACATTTTGATAAAGTTAAATCAAAAGAATAAGTCCTATTTATGCTTGTCTGACTATGCTGTGCCTGGCAAGCAAGGTTTGCCAGGTCCCTGATCTGAATGAGTAACAACTGGTAGCCTCCCCCTCCCCACAGTGTTTGTATATGGTATTGCAATTCCCACTAACATTAATAGTTTTTTTAAACTCAGGGTGAAATTAGACAAACTCCTGACTTTTTTTTAATACTTGTCCTATGTTTCTCTTTATACATAAAGACTGCAACCTTTCTCTCACTCCCATCTCAGGGGTGCCCTGGGAAGCAGTACATTATGATGGGTTTTGAGAAAAGCTTTGTAGGGAAACTAGATCCCCCTTGGCACAAAACCACAGTGCCCAGAATATCATTAAGTTAGTCATCTGGGCTGGTGTTCAAACAGTCAATTGAAGCAGTAAATAGTGTACCTGTAGGTGGTACTCAAGATGGTGCATTTCATGGGACAAACACTTTACTGTCCTACAGCAGAAATGAACCTGGGGGCTGTCCATGGGAGACCCCCAGTGGACTGGCACATTTTAGGCAAGGGGCAGTGTTTCAGAGCACAGCACCTGGTGATCCTCAGCTTCAGTGGCCAGAAAACCTCAGAAAATCAATTACCATTCACATGTTTTAACTATTAGGTGAGAAGGGGCAAGATTGATTCTGCTTAATTTTATTCACTAATGATGGAGTCATTCCAGAAGAAATTGCTGTTGTTTGGCCACCTGCTTTTAATATTTGTTTCAGTGATGTGGTTGTGACTTAAAGGAGCTTATTTCTCTTTTATGACCGTAAAAGAAATCAAGATGACTGGGCTAAATCTAAATGCATTACTGACTTATACATTTGGTTAGATGGATTGTGCCCTAAATTTTTCAGAAAGTCTACTTTTGAATGCACAGATATCCCAAGAAATCTATTAATCAGCTCATCAATGTCTCTTTCTTCTTTTTAGAATCATCCAACTGTGTTTGAATTACATCTGAAATAGCAGTAGAGTTTGAATTGCAACTTTGAGCTGACTCATCACGTTCAGAGATGTGATTCTGCTGATGAAACCTTTGTATTTAAGTGAATGTATCATTAGAAGTAGAAACTATCACAGTCTCAAAGTTCCTCATTCAAAGCAGACATAAAGCTGGAAGAACAGCATCAGCGCACTGGTAGGTTTTCTGAGCTTTGAGATTTTTTAAAATTTTTCTTCCTTTCAAGTCCTCATTCTTTTTTTCCTAAGCTGAGTTTACTGAAGGTCTGCCAAGCCTAGAGGATCTCTGGCTTTCTGGGCTGTGCTTTGTGTTATTCCTAATTCATGTGGAGAGACCATCACTGCCTTACTCTAGTAGCAAGAAGGCCAAGAGCTGTGACCGAAGGGCACTCTTGTGCTGTATGCTGCACGTATGGACAGCTTTGATTCAGGAGCAGGAGTCAGTTTCTCCTCAGGACCCTTGTGCTTTGTGGGGTCCAATTTATCCCACTTTTTTCTCTGCTGCTGAATCTTCAATCTGCTTCTTTAGGATAGCAGATGTTAATGAGGAAGGAATCTCCCACTATCTGAAAGGTATGAATCTGCTTTCTATGCTTCATGGATGCCTACACACAAGCATACCTCTGGACATGGTGGGCAGCATACCGTGTGGCTCAACATCTGTCTCTCATTTCCAGGAAGCAAACAGGCTTTTCTTCTTTCCTCTGAGTTTATCACCCTGTGTTTGCAACCAGCCTCTCCTGTTCACTCTGTCTTTCATCCTGTGGCTCAGTCCGAATCCAGATATACCTCTTCCCAAAGGACTGATTTCAGGAAATGTAACTCACCTCAAACCTGAAACTGAGAACAAGCTGTTTTTCTGTGCTGGGTTTTTAATGACATAATGTTTTCTAGAACATTATCTTCTTTAGTAATGGCATATATATTCCTGTTAGTAAATAGGTCACTGGTGAAACTGAAATGTGAAGACAGACCAAATTCTGCTCATTCCTTTCTATCTTCTACTGGCACATTTGACAGTCCTTGACAGTTTCTGACACTGTATTAAGTTTGAGCAAGATTTTGGTAGCAGCAGAACTAAAGGGGTGACTTTTGTGAGAATCTGCCAGAAACTTCCCCCGTGTCCAACAAAGCTGTTCTGGGAGACAGACCTGCTGCTGGCTCAGGCTGAGCCCATCAGCAGCAGTGGTAGTGCCTCAGGAATAACAGATTTAAAATGAGAAAAGTAAAAGCACCTGTGAAAATGCAGTCAAAGAGTGGAGTGAGAATGGGTCAGAGGAACAGCCCTGCAGACCCAAGGTCAGTGCAGAAGGAGGGGCAGGAGGTGCTCCAGGCACCAGAGCAGAGATTCCCCTGCAGCCCATGGTGAGGCAGCTGTGCCCCTGCAGCCCATGGAGGTTCTTATGGAGCAGAGATCCACCTGCAGCCCCTGGAGGGTCCAGTGTCAGAGCAGGAATGCCCAATGGAGGCAGTGACCCTGTGGGAAGTATGAAAGATAAGAAACCACAAAATAATGGGTTGAAGATAAAAACAGACTCTGAAGCTATTTCGAATGGCATGGAAAAAGATTCAGTCGTGATTTACTAGGGACTATCTCAATCAAAATCTATTTATGCACTCATGCCTGTAATGGCACTGTACAGAGAGAAGACTCCCATAGTCTTATCACTATCCATTACTCCTCATTATAATAATAATGGACAGTGAGTTTCTCTGCCCATTAAAAGAATGCTGTTGTACTGTACATACTTAAGTATAGACACTGAAATAATGGAATAGTGCTATAATTACCTTGTTTTGTTCCTCCTGTTCTACAGAATTCTCCTCTCACCCCCTTTTTCTTTTCCTCCTTGCCTAGTTTAGGAAAAATTAGAAAATTAACAATGTCAAGTGTCAGTTAACCCCTTTTCATACTAAGGGTCTAAAAATAACAAGTAGCCTAAAAAATTTGCTTATTCTAGTTTAACAAACGTCAGAGAAAATTGGGGTTGGAAACATAGTCCATGGGAAATTTTATCTTCCCAAATTCCTTCTCCTCCTTCCCATTTGCCTTCCATTTACCATGCACTCTAAATCAAGTTGGTGCTTATTCAAGATGTAATGCTTGAATGTTCTCTGATCACTTCTCATTACGCCCTTGTATTCCAGGGTTCATGTTCTTCACTTGCATTAGTCATAATCAGTCAAAAATAAAATTTTTTATTTTTTTTTTTTTTCAGCTAGAGAAAGAAAATCACATGGGCCAAGGGATGTCCTTATACTTTCAGTGAGACAGTTAGCTTTTCAGGAGGGCACTTTGCATGAAGATGTTAAGTTTTATAAGTTCTCTGGTGACAGACAAGGTGTGCAAAAATCCTTACTCAATGTGGTCACCTTTTTTCTACCATTTACTACCATGCTCTAGTCAGGTGCTGTAGTGGGAACCTGGAGCCCCAAAATCTCTTCCCAAAACCCAGAGCATGTTCGTGAGCTTTATGCAAAGTGGGAATAGATGGTGAAAATTTTCCCCTTGCAAGCTATCAAGACTCAGCACATTAAGCCTGGAAAACTAATTTGAAATTACAGAATAAAAGGAGTACTAATGTTGTTTTGATATTACAAACATTGCCATTAAGCCTCATATTCTAAGACTATTTGGCCTATGTATACACAACAAATTCCCCTCCTCAAACCTCACTGTCTCCCCTTCCTTTTGCCAAATTAGTTTCTCCACCATTGCATGCCCCCCACCCTTTCATTCCTGCCCTGCATTGTCCAGTAGAAACACTCAAATGGGCCAAATTTTGCCTGATTGTACAAAGATGAAATTTTGCCAGGGATTAATTTTCCCCCAGCTATTTTCAGATGTCAGATTATAAACTACTCAAGAGAATGATTCATTGCAAATCCTCAGAGGTTCTCTTGGGAGGAAATCTTGTGCTTTTGTCTAAGACCAGCAGCTTCTGGTTCACAAAAATGCTCTTTGAATAATAAGTTGTCCTTTATTCTCATGCGAATTCTCTAAAGGTCAGCTTAAGCAGGCTGACACAGCTATAACTAGGGAAATTTCTCAAACTGATGGCTCATTTTATTTTAAGAAGGGTGTTTACTCTATAGATAAGACAGTACTAAGAGCTTGGCACAGCAGCGTGTAATTGATGGTTGCAAAGCACTGTCAGAATTGAAGCTTTGACAGGCCACCCCATCTTCCCTGGAGAACTGCAACTTTATAGTGTTTTCTCATTTCTTTCTTATGGGTTATAATTCCACCTTCTTTTTCATTCTAATTCTTTATTTATGTTTATGTAATTGCAAGCTGCTCATTTATCTCAAGCTGATTCATGGTAACAGCTCAGATGCCTTTTCTCAGCTGGCTTTGGCTGAATGGGGGACTTTAAACCACTTCTGCAATGGTCAGCACAAATTAGAATCTAAATAGGCTGTTTAAATAAGCACTTTTTGCTTTCAGGGTGAGCTGAAATGCCAAACAGTGGCCATACATCAGCATAAATCAGTAATTTCTTAATACTTTTTAGTATATTGCTGTGATCAACTTTACTTTCATCATAGTACCTGGAAAGGGATGAATGAAATCTATATTCAGTTGTATTAAATATTCTTCCAAGCATAGCAACCTTGTTGGTATCTGGAATCTTTAAGTTGTTGCTTTTTGGTTTTTTGTTTTTGTTTTTTGAGAATAAAAGGTATTTTTTTATTTTCCTGTGGTTTTTGAGTTAACTTCTTTTTTAATGAAGGCCAAAACATTTTCCCAGGTATATTTGAACCAGCAAAAAAGCAGTCTTTTTGATGTTTAGGAAGAGATTTAAACTATACCAGAAAGCATAAGTTCACCAGTAGCTCCAAGACCAGTAAATTCTTCAGTTTTATGACTGGCAAATTTCTAGGTCACACCAGACCTACACAAGACATAGTTTTGGTTCCAGAAAGTTATTTTATAACCACACTTAACTTATTCATTATCTTAATGCCAAGGTACATTCAGAAAAATTACATTTTTATAATTCCTTGTCCAGTGTCTTTCTCATAGGGAAACTCCAACTTATCTTCTTTTACCTTTGTGCTGTGTTCTTGACATATCTTGACATTGTCCTTTATTAAAAGCTCCTCAGCTGAGCTATTCATCATGGAAGTGGAGCTGTGTGTTTCTATTAGAGAAATATTTGCCCTTCTAGAGCGTTTTTAGGTTTCACTTATTGAACACAATTTGTTTAGACCTACCTAAGAAAGAAGTTCTTTGTGTTTATTTCTGTAGGAATAACTAGTGAAGAGGAAACTTTCAGATTCTTCTATCCTGCATGGAATTTTTACTATTTCAGTTCTCTCTGCTGTTATATTACATAGCCTACATCCTAAAGTGTCTGAAGTTTGCAAATGAAGGTTAAACACCCATGTCCCAGGGTGACTACGTATTCAAAGAATAAGCAATTACTATAACAGCAGAAAGTAAATGAATTTTTTTGTTGTTGTTGTTTACAGGTCACATAACAAATTTGTTGATTTGTTGGGGTTTTTTGGGGGGGGTTTGTTTTGTTTGTTTGCTTTGCTTTTTTTTTTAAATGGGAAATTTTAATTTTGCTTTTTCAAATCCACAGAGGATAGCTATTTGTAAATATCATGCACCACATTTTAATGATTTTGATTTTAAGAAAAAGGGTCTTGAACTGTTTGACAACAGAAAATAAAAGGAAAGTATACCCAAGTAAGATATGTTATCAAATATGTTATCAAAACTTTCTATGTTAAACCCCTCCACATCTGCACATTTAAATGAGCTTAAGTGGCTTAATATTCTGATCTGTTTCACTTAGTTTTCAATATTTGTGCTACTGATTTCTATTTGTTTTTTGGAGATGATGGTCAATTGTTTATGCTTGATTTACCATCCCTACCTCTAGGACCACATCCTGCAGGGCTGTCAGCCTCCTGCAGCCCATGGAAATGATTAGCAGTAAATCCTCTCCTGAGCTGGACCTTATGGTTTTCTGGTCTAACTTCTCTGGGTCATCAATTTTGGATACGGTTTTTTGTAACTTCTGATGATTCTCAGCATGGCAAGATCGATCTCTCATGTAAGAGAACATCAGTTACTGTCCCCAGGTCTCTAATTTAATTAGTGTCATCTCAGTAGCCTCCCACAGGGCTCAGATGAGCAAGAGAACCTGAAGTGGCCAGAGGTCCATCTGCCTCCAACAGTGACCAGAGAAGAGGCCATTCAGGGACAGCATGAAAGCCCCACTGCTTTCCCATGTCTCTTTGTCTTTCCCAGCAGCTACAAGTATTGCAGCTGGAATAGCAGCAGTGTGTACATCCCTACCCAGCACTTTTAGCATCTTCTGTTCATGAATTTATCTGATCACTTTGTGATCCTGCTGATGCTGTCTCCTCAGATTCCTGTGGCAGCAAAGTTTACAAATTCACTACCTGCTGTGTGTAGAAGTACTTTCTTTTGACTGTTTTACACTGATATTTTTAAAACTAGTTTCAGCAAATACCTCTTGCATTTCAAGATTTAATAAGCAACTGTTCAGCATTCAGCTTACCCACAGTCTTAGAGAGCTCATAAAACTCTGTCATGGTTCTCCTCCTCAAGCTGACAAGCCCTAGCCATAAGCAACTCAAGGCACATGATTCCTCCTCTCTTTTTGGAACTTCTGAGATCACAGCTGTGCCCAGTTTTGGTCTGCAGTGGAGGAAAGATATTGACAAGCTGGAGGGAGTTCAGGGGAAGCCCCCAAGACTGTGGGACTGAAGAGCTTGCCCTGTAAGGAGAGTCTGGGGGATCTGGGCTTGGTCAGCCTGGAGCAGGGCTGGCTTTGGGGGAATCTAACAGTTTTCTTCAAAAGTTTAGTTAGAGGTACTGGGTGATGAGAGGCAACAAACACAACTACAATGCAGGAAACATAAGTATACAGAAGGGAAACATTTAATATGAGGGAAGTCAGAAAATGGGATGGTGCCCAGAAAGGCTTCAAAGCCTCCATCCTCAGAGGTGGTTAAGACCTGGGTGGACAAATGCCTGAAAAACCCAGAGTAACACTGAAACTGGATGTGCTATGAGAAGGGTTAGGTCAGGTGATCCCTAGAGATCCCTTCCAGACTCTCTGATCTGTCTTCTTTTTTTCCTCGAACATTTGAGAATCACATAGAGAATTTACAATGTTTGCAACATTGTGAATGATGGCTTGGAGGAGTGAATAAAGTGGGTCTGCTGAAAGGACAGATACCAAATCCAAACACCACCAGGTTCAGCATAAGGTGCACTTGCATCTCTTAGTTGCTGCCCTCTTTTGACATTTTGAGAGTTACATGGAAGCACCCAAAATAATCTGAAGGACCAAAGTCTAGTTTGGATCTGCCTGCAGACATGATCACCTTGTTTCCATCTTCAGAAGAAAGCAGATGATAAGCCTGTCCTAGTTGAAGCTTGGAGCAGTTTTATCATTGGGTTGGGGTTTATTTAATCCTGATATTTTTTTCTTGATCAGGATAAGCAAGGACAGTATCAGGAATCATTTTACCACTGGTAAGTAAGGGCTGCTGTTTTTCTGAAGCCTGTTTAGGTCCTTCAGTATCTTATTTTTACAGGAAGAGCTAAAAGGTCACTAATAGAGAAACTGCCCAGTTGGGATAATTTTTCCCTCTGTCCTATCCCTGCTTTACTGGTGACTTTCCTCCCCACAGTCTCTACATACTCAGCAATGACTCTGTTGCTCTTTAGCTAGGCTTTCTGTAGCCCCAGCTTCTATGCTAATGCTTTTTAATTTGTATTCAGATGAAGTCTGGCATGGCCTCAAAGAATGTGTTGTCCCTGTGAATGTAAATGGATATGCCATCCTTTTCCCTGTCCTCTTCTGCTAAGCTCTCGCTTTCTATTTGTGTTTGTCTGTAAAACCTCATGCAGTGTTCCTAAAAATCTAAGGCTTCAGAGAGAAATTTCCAGATTGCTGTTTAAGATGTGACATCACCAGGAGGCTCCAGCACTTTGCTGGGGCTGTGTATGTGACTGATGGCTGCATGGGGATCCCCAGAGCAGCATCAATCTCACAAGTGCTGGATGAGCACTCTTATATCTGGGCTAGAAGCTGCGGTGGAAATTGGTGAGCTGGGGGGGCAGGTTTTAGCTGAGTAGAAGCAATGGTGCTGTCATATCAGCTACGATTCCTACACAGCGTGTGTGCTGTTCCATGTGGGTGCACCCAGACCACGCACTGTGAGCTTGAGGCTCTCTGCAGTGTACTCTGCTGGGTGATGTGGATGTGATTGCTGCCTCTGCCTGACAGGCAGAGGCTGCAGGAGAACCTATTTCTATATTATTTCCACACTTATTTTTACAAGTAGGGGTGAAAAGAAAAATAATATTTGGCAGGGCTCCTGTTTGTTGCTTTGTTTTGAGTCACGGGAAACAAAGCATCCAGGGAAGCTGAAGGTCACATCCCACAGCCATTTACAGCACTGCCAGATCATCATCTTGGCTTCAGATGTGAGGAACTTGAAGAAATTCTGGACATGGCTGAATCCCCATTGTCAGGGGACACTCAGAGTGGTATTTATTCATACAGTACCCTTTTCTTCTGATCATCAAGGAGTTTAGGAGAAAACTGACATCAAGCCTTAAGGTATTTGTCTAGTTAAATAAATATACAGAGTGAATGTGCCTAGTTCTAAAGATACCTTTGTAAGCAATGGCTTTTGCTGAGAACAAACACAAAGGAAATCACAGTTGTGCAATCTTTGCTACTCAAAGGACTAAACAACTAAACCTTTCATGGCAAACCCTTTTTTCCAAGCTTGCTGGTGTGCAGCCATGTAGAAGATTCTCAAATACCCATCACAGTCCAATTAGCCTAAGGCTTGTGATGAGAAGACTTTTTGTGATTTCAAGGTGAAGAGATGAAACAACACAATAAAAGCAAAACCCTTCCCCCACAATTTCACATTTCTCTAGCTCTCCAGTGAGAGCTTCTGGCAGAATACTTTTTCCTCAAGGAAAAAGAATAAATCACTGAAGTAGATTAAGGATAGAAAGAACAGCACAGTGTGTAGGATGATTTTAAATCCAGAGAAAGTGAAAAAAAAAAATAAATTCGGGCCCAGCATTTATTTGCTTGCTTGAAATGATTTCACTGAGAATTTCCTGCTGAACACATTTACTGTGTTTACTGTACATAATTGATAACTAACCAACAAAGCACCTATTCCATGCTGATGTCTAAAGTGCCACATTAGTTTGTTGTGTTTCCTTGACCTTAATTTTAATTAAATGTAATTGTTTTGGCTGCTGCTTAAATATAGCTGGTATGTTCTAATAAATCACTTCTAGATATTTCATTAGTGGTGAGTACTGAAAACCAAATTGAGCTCAGGAAGAAAATGTAGCTTTGATTCTTTTAGCTTGTACTTACTTAGCCAGAAGGAGATACAAGGTAGGAAAATATTTTTAATAGATAATTTTATTTTTGAGTGGCTGACTCCTAATCCATAGAAACCATGACAAAGGTATGTGGTCATAGTACTGTAGATGGAAATATATTCCAGTGAGAGCACCTATGGATGCACAGACTTTTGGCTATGGCTAAGCATTCTTCAAACTGAGACTCTAGTGTGACATTCAGCTGTCAATCTTCTCAAGTGCTGGAGTCTGGGGTCCTTCCAGGAATTGGTCCTGAATAAAATATTTAAAGGGAAATGCCTTTACTAGTAAAAAAGGGAGAGGCGAAAAGACACTGACTTTTGGCTAGTTGATGACAGTAGGAGTAAAGAGTGATTCCTCTCAAAGATTTGGTCCAAAACCTGCTGAGCCTGCTGTGCAGGTGACACAGAACTGTTATTTCTTCTTGGTGCTCCTCAGCCTGTGTTGGAGCAGTAATTGAAAGTTTTGCCATTTGAAGCCTTTGTACATTCAATGTCAGCTGGTAGATCATGTCATGACTTCATGTCAGGGAAAAGCAGAGAGCTGCATCAACTTTAGCACTCTCATCAAGGTAGATGGACCTACAAGGATAAGCCTTCAAGGGGACCTGGTCTTAGTCTTGCAGCCTTCTCATGCTTTCTCTGCACTCTCCCATGCTTCTAAACTGCTCATTCCTTCAAAAATTTAAGTAGAGAAAACCATGGGAACGAAGGGTTCTCTGATTTGCTTCCAGATCCACTCAGCCTCAACTGTGTATCTTGCCTCAAAACCTGTGATTAAACCTCTTTACTGTTTTCCCCATGCTCACTGTCCTCCCATTTCCAGTCCTCCCACTTTCCTGCTTCTGAATTCCTCTATTTTTGGCCGTCCTCCTCAATCCCCTCAACACACTCCACTCCACTGCCTGCTCCTCAGCTGCCCATCCCTTAGTCTTTGAGAATTATTTGCTAGCTACAGTCAACATCTCCCTTTATTCCTCTGGGCTGTAGGTGTATAAAGATTTGCTACTGAAAAAGTGTCTTGGGTTGCAATGCAAGATGAAACAGAAAGTTTGTATTCTTTTACCAGCTGTTAAAACCAGCTGGGGCAGTGCCTCCCTCCAGGGCAATATTTTCTGTTAATGGGCCATTGAGTCTCACTGCATGACTGATAAAATTACATCATCCCACTGTGACATGCTCCACCCAGGGGGAGGAGCCAAGCATTCCTACCTGGATATAATCTGACACTTAGAATATCACAGTCAGCCTTTCTCCACTGGATTCCCAGAGGAAGACCAGACCCATCTACATCATCACTGGACCTTCAGAGGAAAACTACACCCTTCTACAGGATTACTGCTTCAACAGAACCACATCTGTCACTCTAGGAGGACTGCAGCCACTGTTTAGTCAGACTGCTACCAACACCTGGTCCAACAGGGTCAGGCTGTATTCTGACTCTGGCAGTTTTTTGTTTTTTTTGTACTTCGGGAGTTTAATTTTAATTTTCCTAGTAAAGAACTTTTATTCCTATTCCCATATCAAGGGCCTGAGAGCTCCTTGATTTCAAGATTATAATAATTTGGAGGGGGGTGAGTTTTACATTTTTCCATTTCAAGGGAGGTTCCTGCCTTCCTTAGCAGACACCTGTCTTTTCAAACCAAGACAAAAAGACACAATAAAATATCCATCTTTGTATTTGATTGAAAAGCATAAGGATCGGGATTAGCACAGTTCCAGAACCATCTAGAAATAAAGAATTCAGTTTCTGCTTACAATCAGAGTCTGCTTTTAGTTCTTTCAGTGAGATTTGAAGAACAGATTTGGGCAAGGAATTAAATTAATTAAATTGTTTTTGTAAACTTTTCTTGTTTAAACTTGGAACGAAATATATTTTTTCTTCTTGACACAAGAGTTTTCAGCCGATTTCAAGGGGTTTGTCCAGTGGGCAGGATATGTCATCTTTAACACAAGTGTAAAAAAAGGACAAAGTGGTAATATTGTGATAGAGGTAATAAAGTTCTCTGTGGTCACTTTTCTTTAAGACTCAAAGCAATTTGAGGAAATGGATAAATCTACTGTATGGAATAATAGGCTTAAACATTTTGATTAATAGCTGTTACTAAAAAAATGTGATAATAAATTTCATAATAGATAATTTTAACCACATACATATATGGTGGTTGATTACTATTTATGAAATAAGTTCCTACTCAGCATAAAGTAAGATGGCAGAATCAGGTTATGTTCTAGTCACTGGCTAAAGTGATTGTGTTGTGCGATGTGAACTGAGTTTAATTTAATGTCCAGAAGAGAGATACTTCCTCTCCTGGTAAAAGTGTCTTGGAAAACTAGGCTAATAAGGCAAAAGCTAAAAACAACATGTCAGGAATAAGCTCCATCACTCCAGTAACCAAGGTGATGTTAATAGCATAAGTTAAAGGAACTGTACATAAGGCAGTTTTGTAAAATCCACAGCACTCCTTTCTTTATTCAAAACAAAGATTTAATTGGTTACAGTGTAGCTGAATTGAGCAAATAAAAGGTATAATTGATCATGACTCCTATATAGCACTAATAGCAGTTATTTTTTATTGTATTGGCAGCCAAAATTGCATTTCCTCTTTGTCTCAGGTCACTTACCATACAAATGAACACTGTTAATAGAACCAGATCATTAATAGCTGCTTTACTGATTTCCATGTCACTGCTTGAATGCCCATTTAAATGTACATGAAAAGTTAGGGCTTGGCTTCCTCTGGCACCTGAATATGAAATTCTCCTCATTTTGACAAACTGCTCATTTTGCATCTTGCAGAAGAACTGAAAGTTCTGACCACTAACTAGGTTAGTTTAATTACCCTGACAGAAAAATTTGGATCATTGTTATAGAAAGGAAACTGAGGAAACAGATGAACACTTAAAAAAATATGACCAGGATCTTCAGTTTTTGGGAAAGGACCATGTTTGATGAAAACCAATATAAATATATATATTTTTTTCCTACATAGAGCATTGCTGTGAGGAGAAAATTACTTATTTTGGAGCATATTTCATGTTTCATCTGTGCCCAAATATATATATATATGCAACACAGCTATGTAAAACTGAAATTCTATTTTGTGCTTGTAGTGAAGTAGATGAGTAGGAGCTCAAGATGTACTTATAAATCCACTGTGTGAGGCATTCTGCTCACTACAGACAGCCTTACCTCCACCCGTGTCTGCTGCATCCCATAGGCTTAGCATCACTTGCCAACAGGGAACACAGAACAGATGGGTGAATGGATGTGGATGAAATGTAGGGCATCTGAATGTGGAAGAGAGATGGTTGCCATCCTCATAGAAGCACATTTAAACAGATTTCTATTTAGTACATGAATGACTAAGATACAGAGGAATTACCTGGCTTGCCAGAACCACAAAGACAGAAGAAATATCTGGCATTTCAACATCTGTCTTTTGGACAGTAGTCCAGCACCAGAGTCCCAGCACCTGTTTTCCTCCCTGTGCTTCCATCGAGGCAGCAAGGTGAGATCCAGCACTGAGATTATTTTGTGGCAATTCATTATGCAGCAATAGAACACTCAACATTTCCCTTAACCTTTGTGGTGCAGTAAGAAAGCTATATAAGAAATACAAAATTTTAAGAGTGAACACATTGATTTTGATCACCACAGGAGTTGCAAAGATTTTATGAAGGACTGAGGATGGAGGATAAGGTCATGACATAGCAAAGTCTTGCTTTTATGAAAGCTTCCCTCTTCAGCTTGAACAAGTAATTCAGTGTGCTTTTCCCATCTCCTACACTGGGCCATCTGTTATTTAGCTATCTCAGCCAAGATGGTAAGTGATACCTCACATCCCTTTCTTTTCAATGACTTTTTACAATGAAAATAAACAGCTCAACTTCTTTTCTCCAAATGCTGAAATATTTAGCATCTTAATAGCTCTGTATAATGACTTTGACAGTTGGAGAGATGGCACATGTTTCCCACTGATACCACATCTATTAAAGTCTGTCTAGAGTAAAAATAAAACCTTCTCTCTTTTAAATGTGCTACCACAAATCTCAGTAGCATTTTCAGTCCCTTAACCTAAAATCTCCCTGTGTTCTGGTACTACCAAGACCTGAGCTGGTTTTATTGGAGCAAACAAGCTGGAAGTGTTTCAGTCCAGAATAAAACAAAAGAACTTAGTCTGGGAGATAAATTTTTAAGCAACTCACTAGGCGTTCTTCCTTGCTTCCTTTCCTGTACTAATATGTAATATTTTATGTTGCTTTTTTAGTATCCTCTATGACACAGCTGTAAGTACATTATAAAGGAAGAAGGTAATACATCATGGGACAAGTAGATCATAGATAACAGATAATAGGTAGGGGTTTGCTTTTCCTTTGGAAAAGGATACCTTTCTTACCTTCATGTGCTGATAACCTCCCTACTGGAAAGTTAAAATGTGTTTAAACTAAAGCAGGATTTCTGATTCTTTATAGCTTGACTGTATGAAATTCCAGATGGATCTTTTTGCGAAATTCCAGGGCCTTTGAATTTTTCATGCAATATTCATTTCTATTTATGATGTTATAGTAGGAAAGTGTTTTGAAATTTGGATCTCACCCTGATACTATTTTATCTGTTCACCTCTCTTTATTGATTAATTTCTCTTAAAAATGTGAAGCCATTACACAAAAATGGACAGACCGGAATATCCTGAGCATACTGAGGATGTGATAATGTGCAACATGCATTTAAATTATTTTTATGGATATCAGGTGCTTTTTCAAAGACATTAATAAGCAAAAGAGTATGGAAAATGTCACTGGGTTTTTTTCTTTTTTAAGTACATTTATTGTTCTGCAAATATATGAGTCATACACATAAATGCAATAAATTACGAAGGAGGATCTATCTTTCTGGGAATTAATTTAGGTCCTCCCAAATTCATACCATCTGCACCCTTTCTTGCCTGCGGACAGCCCAGAGCTGTGCACAGATTTATGTGGAGCAGTTTGTGGTCTGTTGAAAGAAATACTTGTAGTGATGGTTAGGTGATGACCTGTGGGTGAAAGAGCATAAATTAGGTATTGTTAAGTGATTTAACTTTCTGCTTCAGTGCTCATGTTGGCCACATGTATATGAACTCTATGTGCTTTAGAACAATGTTGCTGTTGGATTTAAATTTTTTTTGTCTATCACATTGTGTATTTTGGTCTGTTTAAGAGCATGTTCAGAAGAGTAAAATCATATTGCCCATCACTGCATTATTTAATGTACACCAAAGAAAAGGTTTATTGAATAATAATCGTGTATGAAGCTCCCCCTATTCTGTTACATGGAAATGGAATTAAATTCCTCTGAGGTGCACAGGTTACAGGATGTTTTGTGTAAACTACATGGAGACATTCAAAGACCCAATTTACACTTTTATAGTGAATGTAATATACAATTCCATCAGTCTCCTTCTGCTTCAGTGTTTCATTTTTTTTTTTTCAAAATAGCAAAGTGCAATAATTCATGGTATTTCACATGCAGATTTTTTTTCTAGTTTCATGTTTTCAGTTTAAAAAAATTCTTTCCCATTTATAATCTTGTTGAGAATATATATACTACTAAGGAGAGCAAAAGTTAAAGGCTGGTTTACCAAGTGTGGAGATTTAAACACACGTTTAGAAATTAGATATTAGTTAAGTGGGGATGGGTATATGTATATACATGAGAAGTCATCTTTCATGGATACAAAAAAGGCAGCTAATTAGAGAGAACCAACTCTTTAAGCAAATTCTGAAGAATGGTAACCATTTAAGCAACACATTTGAGATGACACTTGGGTAACAAGAAGAAAGGAGTTTAATATCTCTGACCACTGTCAGAGCTGGCCACTGGTGTCACTGACCTGGGCTCAGCCCAGAGACTTTATTAGACTCAGTGATGGCTCCTCCACCTGCTTCCACGACTTCTCCCCAATTTCCTTCCATCACATGTGCACGGGAATATTTCTGGATAGACCTGGATTTTCATGAGGAGCAGAGGGAGCAATGCCTTTTCTTGTGTGCTGGAAGGAGGCTGGTTCTTCCCCCTGCCCTCATCCTTTGATCACTGGCAGTAGTTCATTGCTGCTTCACACTGGAGTCCAGCAGTGGTATTTAACTGTTTCAGTGTTTTCTGCGCTAAACCAAAGAGACATCAAACCAACCCAGTGGTTATTGTAGGCAGCTAGGGAGAAGGGAAAATGAGGCCCATAATTATCCTGATGGCTCAATTATACTCCCCAGAAACATTATAAATGTGTGTAATAATAGCTTTAGCATTTCTTTAACCTGGCATGTTAAAATGACAGCTATCTATAAATTTGTCGATAACATAGAGTATTTAAGAACATGTGAGTGGTTTTCAGACAGTAAATTAAATCTATTTCACAGTGGCCAGTTCTGTTTTCTGCATAAATATTTTAAGATTCTGAAATCCATCCACATAAGGATAAAATAGGAGAACCAAGTACCAGCATTTGGCTAAAAATATCTGTAGTGGTATATTTTCTCTACAGAAGTCCTACAAAAAAAAAAAAATATTGATTTTTAAGCTAACTGCTCCCAGAGTACCACACACCATTAAAAGAGATGGGTAATTTAGTGCTGGATTTAGGTCAAGATAGAATGTTTGAATGACATGTTAAGGGAGGAAATAAAATCTTCTGAAGTGCACTTTACTGTGTACAATATACAATTTTCCCTTACATGTGATGTCTGCAGCAAGCTCTCTGACAGAACTGGAGCTGGCCTGTGGGATTAAGATTTTCAACATCTGAGATGGCAGCTTTAGCCATCAGGTTTTGGGGGGCAGCCTCTTTCCCTGTCCGTGAGTTGCTGTATTTCTGGCTCTCTCAGAAAAGGAATATATAATTATATTTAATTATATATTATATATATCTGGAACAGTTCTAACAGAGTGAAAGAGTATTCTCCCAGAACTAAGAAACCTCTCCCAGTGAAATTTAAGCAGAGCTTCAGGTATTACTGGGTGAAGCATCCTTCTGATGTGACTTTCTTTGCATCTTCTGGTGTGACTTGATGAACTATAGGTATTGTACAAAACCTCTTCCTTCTGTCCTGAGAGTTGAAAATGTATTTTTAAGGAAATATCAAAAAGTGATGACAATTTTGGCCCAAAGAAAACAAAATAAGTAGGGATTCTCCTACCATATCAATCTATGAGTAACAACTGTGAAATTTCACCAAGAAGGTTTAAAGAGTCCTATGTAGTACTTTCTCCACCCCAAGAAGCTCAATGGTGAGTGGGAATATGTCCCCCAGCCCTGGGGAGCATGGATGAGATACTTTAGAATACATAAGAGACTAACTAATAATTTTCTTACATTAACATAGAGCTGAGCTTGCAAGACTGGGACAGACAAGCCTTTGAAATGCAATAGTTTACATGCAATTGCTGCATTGATTTGACAGGCTATGAATCAGCAAAGAATTTAGGTCCCAGCACTGAGACATCAAAGGAAGTATGTATCTAGAAATGGTATGTGGAAAGCTAAATATTTGTATATGTAAAGCTAGAATAAAAAAAAAAAGGAAAAAAGAGAAAAAATAAAAGAAAGTGTTTTCTTACTATTTTCTTTCAGGGATTAAACTCCTCAGGAGTATTTTAATAAAAAGGACCTAGCTGTTTACATCCATTAACCTATTTCCTTTGCTGAACTGTAAGAACTTTCAACATAAGAACTACTCAAGGAGAGTGCAAGGCCCACTCAGAATAATAACAATTTCAATTATTTTGAAATACATTTAATTTTTTCTTGAGACTCTTATTGTGCTATATCAGTATGTAGCAGTCATAATGTCCCAGCTTCTTTTTCTAACAGATCTCCTGTTTGGCAGCTTAAGAATGCATAATACTTGACTGAAATAAATGCTCTGCCTGGGGTGGCCTTTATTGCTAATGTCAGTAGATACTGAAATTTGTTGTTCATGGGATGTTCTGACTAAGAAATAATACCGAAACTCATGGTTGCAGTAAATTATCCTTTGTTCATAGTAATAGCTGACATTTCCTTTTGTTTCCCTTTTTACAGTAAAGGAATTGACATTCTTAAACATAAAAAAAGAATGATGAAAAATCTAAATAATCACAAATTCCTTGTATTCCTTGACATGCCTGCTTTCTCTTCTCACCAAAGTGGTTGTTTAGTAATGTTACCTACACAGAGCAGCATACAAATGAAATGTTGTTATATGACAGAAAAAAATAAAATGTTAGACTGAATCATTGCCTTTAAAGTGAAAAGTCTGACACTACTGAATTATCAGCTGAAGAGTTGCTTTCTGAATGGATTAACATCCCAAAGGAGGGCATACAAAGGTATATTCTGCTTCTCTGGCAGCTGTAATATTAATAATGATGTTCTCAAATCATCAAGGGATGGCAAACTGGACCAGCTGATACTGCTAGCAAACCTCCCTTAGAAAGTGGAACTAAGAAAGCCTGTAGGTTTAATCTGTGAAGAAATAAAAAGTGCTTTACTCCTGCTGTTGACTATTCTGAACCAGCACAAGAGAAAAAAATCTCCTCCAAATACATATTCATTGGAGAGCAAGAAAGCTTGATTTAGTCTAATACTGCCAACTACACAGAGCAAACTCAGAGGCCAGAGCACAAAGTGTGCATTAACATTACAAAAGGGAGAGAGGTTATGCCTGGAGCCCCTGAACAGCTGAAGGAGTGCCAGATCAAGCAGTGGCAGGGAAATTTCAGCCTGCCATGGTAATACATTCTGGGTCACCTGAAAGATGTAAAGGACAAGGGTGTATAAGAAAAAGTCTGACTCAGAACTGCTGTCTGGCCAAGCACGCTGGAAGAGAGAAAGAAAATATTTCCAGCCATGTAAGGAACAAAAATTTCTCAAAATTTACAATGCTAGGAACAAAAATTTCTCTAAATTTACAGCATTGTAAGGATCAAAAATTGCTCAAAAATTAATGCCCAAGACTTTCTTTGCTCCTGTGTGTTCCCTGTCTTTCCCAAGCACAGTGTGGGTCTGACCACTTGTCCAGCTGGCAGCAATCGCTGTACGTGCCAGGGGATTACATTGACTGACAGCACCTGGGGGTCAGCCTTGCCCTTGGTGTGAGCAGGGGTTCATGGCTTGTGTGATGGGAACTGCTGAGAGGACAAGGGTTGCTGTGCTTTAGAATACTGTGGGGCAAAGACTGTCAAGTCTTCTGCAAAACCTTGGCTTTCATGGTGTCCTTTCTATAATGAGAGGCATCTGAGAATCCAGGAAAAAAAAAATACTCACTCAGGTGAAACTGACAAACTCACAAATTAAATAATCTTCCCAGCAGCCTTTTTTCTTCCTGTCTTTGATCCAAGCATTTACAAGAGGTTTTTGACAGGCATTAGGAGCAGCAGTGGTGCTGGTGGTGGGCACAGTCCTGGCAGTGGTGCCCTGCACTAGGCATGGCCACAGACCACCCTGAGCACTTATTTCATGGAATCCTGGGGGAAATCTTGGATTGCTACAGGTGGCTTTCAGGAGATCTCTGAATCAGACATCTCCTAAGGACAGACCTGTTCACTTGCAGGAAATGGGTACCTGTACTGCTTATCCCAGGTACCTGGTCACCGAGTAAAAGGGAGTACATTTTTCGGAAAGTCTATAGAGTATTTTATTCTTCATATTGGCTCATATTGTTGCCTCTTTACTGCCCGAAGCAGGGATACATTTCCCCTAACTTTAGCCATCCAAAAGTGAAGAATAGCTTCAGGCAATGGATGAGCCCCTGCTGAAGCCAGTGGAGATGCTAAAGGGGAGAGACAGAATAGAGAGAGGAGTACCTCTGTGTAAGGTTTGGGTGGTGTTTTGGTAGGTCATGTGAATCATCACCTGACATGGAAGTCAGTGATGTGTGACTGTCCAGCTCCCAAGCTGGACAGTCCTCACTTTTAGATGATAATATACCTTTTAGATGACAGATACCTCACTTTTAGATGGAAAAACCTTCACAAGTCTTTTGCTGCATTTGTGTATGTGCTCCAGTGCATGGATTTGGGAAGGTTTGCTTCTCTGTGGCATCTTGCTCACATATTTGAAATTATTGGCACTTTTGTGTAGGCCACAAGGCAACAAATTACTTTTATAAGCAGAATTCTTTGGAAATCACCTGAGTAGTGACCGATAGATCAGTGCATTGCTTTGCTAATACTTCCCTGCTCGGTTTTAAATCAGGAGAAATATAAATGGCTTCATTCTGTATTTTTTATTTTCCTTTATTTTAAAGTCTTAGAAGGTTTCATGGTCTTTTGATGGGTTTAGGAAACAGTTATTAGTCGTCTCCTTCCTCTCATACTCAGCAGCAGACTGTTTAATGTTAAATCCTCCTGTGAGCTCCAGAGGGCTGCAAATTAGCACTCTGTAGAAAGCAATGAGGGAAGTGATGGGCATTGGTATATGTCCCATATAAGTAGCAATTCAGCATATATGTTTTCACAGTAATCTCATTAAAATACTGTAAATCAATAAACAAAAACTGTAAAACCATAAATGCTCAAACATTGTGTGATTAAATTGAGTGAATCAAAATCCCAGATGCTATTTCGGTCCTGTGCCGTGCTGAGATTTTGTTATTGTTACTGACACCACAACATCTGCAAGGATAATTTTTACGTTCATTATATTTACTGTGTTGCTGAGAGAATTAGAAGCCCCTGAAGTACATCTTAAAAGCCTTTATAGCACTATAAAAGACTCTGTCACTGTAAACTCCATTAGCCAAGCTCTTCAGGTTCATAATGAGATTCTTAGGAAGAGGGCAAGTCAAAAGAATGGCAGGGTCTCATCCCAGCTCCTCTCAGAGAGCGTGACATGTCATGCACTGACCCAGGAGGAAACAATGGATGGCTCAGTGAATTCACGGCCTTGGAATGCCAGCATGGGTTTTACAGAACTTCTGTTTGTCTCTTTGCTTAGAGCCATGCCATACATCTGCCCCCAGTTATGGGCTGGCAGGCAAGATATATGGACCTGCAGGAGAACCTGGGCATATCTGACTAATTTCACTCTGCTTTTGCTATTGTGGTTTTCATATTTACAAGTTTATTTCATAGATCTATATGCAATGGAGATCTCAGCAAGATCTGGAGGACTTCCCAGTGGCCTCCCAAGCAATTCTGGTGGCAGTACAACCAGAAAGCCTCTAATATTGTCTTATTATTTTCTTTTTTTTTTTCCTACCTTTTTAATTCTTGTTGGTTTTCCAAATGGGAAGAAAAAAAAGAGTGTATTGGTCCAAAAAGAAAAAAAAAAAATCAATAAAAACGTCTGTCCTTGGTATAGTTTTTGGTAGTTTTCTCCATCAGACATGTGAAATGGCCCATTCATTAATTTCAAGTCATTTTGACATAGCTGAACCCATTCCTTGCTTTGGCTGCTACAGAGGGGTCGCAGCTCTGCAGGGAGATGTGGCCATTCATAAAGAAGCTCTTGAAGATGGTGAGAGCCACTCCCCCAGGTGTCTTTTGCTATTGATTATTGTGACCATGGAGACCCCTAGGATGGCTCTAGCTAACGACTTTGCACTTTGAGATCACTGAATAATTTTGAAATCACGGGATAAACCAAACTCCATTCTTACTCTGTTAATCACTATCTTTTGCACCTGAATTTATACCATGGGCTTCAAAGGGAGCACCATAGGGTCATTTTCAGAGACACCGTAAGTAAATAGTGAGTTGGTAATTTCAGAAGGCTGCTGCTTATTCACACGAACACTGTAAACCGGCTTATACATTTATTTTTGTCGTTGAAAGAACAAAAATTGCAGGAATATATTTAGTAACAAGACAGAAAGATATCAAGTGCCCCTTTTTACCAAAAAAAATTAGCAAAGTAATGCCTAAAAAATCCCAACCTCAAACCCCATTCTTCCTTCTGTATCAGAGATAAAATCTAGTCCCAACCTTTACTGACTTCTCCTAAGACAAAAATTTTCTACAGCTGGTGGAACCAACACTAACAGATAATTCAAACTTACAGAACCACTAGCAATTTATTATATTTCTCTGTACTAATAAAAACTGAGAACAACATATAGCATTACAGAGAATATTTCTTTCTCATATACAGTGAGTACTTCCTTCTTTATTAAAAAAAATCCGAAATCTTTATTACAGAGAAAAAAACATTATCAAAATAAACCGATAAATATGACAAAATGTCTGAAGTTTTGTGTTTGGTCCAAAAGGGTAAACATGAATTAATGTGCACACACAGATAGTAGAGCCATCCATGTAAGAGCCCCAGAACAGCATGTGACACACACATCTCTTATGAACATCAGCTGTAAACCTTTATAGATCTGATGTGAGGTCAAGGTCTATATCCTGCAGGTCTCCAAAGAGATAATAAACCCATCTTTGCCTCATTCCTGGAAGTGTTCAGGAAGTGTTCATAAGGCTTTGAGTAACCTTGTCTAGTGGAAGGTATCCCTGCCAATAGCAGAGGGGTTGAAAGCAGAGGATCTTGAAGATCCCTTCCAACTCAAACAATTCCATAATCTTTCAGATGCTGGTCACTAATCTTGGCAAAATCAGGGTTTTTTTTTTGTTTTGTTGTTTTGTTTTGGTTTTTTTTAATAACAAGGCATTTTCTACTTTTTTTGCTTAAAAATTTCACATGACTTGTGCACAACAACTTCAGCATCAAACAGTACAGACTTAGATCCTTTTACCCTAATACACAAGAGGAATCTGGTTGCAGTGTAAGCATTTCTTTCTCAGATTGTTAGTTTCCTTACGTAGCTAAGAATTGCAGGATTGTGACTAAATTAACATCCTAAATGTGACAAACTGGTTTATCTATTGAAATCCTCACCATCTGTGTTTCGATCCATAGTACAATTGTTTTACTGAGTTGGTAATTTTGTAACCAGTTTTTGGATCAACCTAGAATTTTGATTTGACTGGATTTCTCACGCCATTTGCTGATCAGTTCTTAGGTAACTAAATTACTCTCTTTTGCCAGATAGTTGATGAAGCCAGATCATCCCCAAGAAACCTTTCAGACATTCTCTGAAGATATCCCAGACTGCTCCATTACAGATATCCGCTCAAGCCCACCGAACTTTGGAATGATTTGTGCCCATAGGTGCTCACTTTTGGGCAGTGTTATGTTTCTGCCACAAGCACAGCCAGGGAAGGAGGCAAGAGGTATGTTTTGGGATGGCAGAAAGAACCTGAAAAACTGGATGGTTTTACTTTATGAACGTCTTTTTGTAACAGGCACTACAGAACCTGTAATGGTTCTCAAAAGCCCAGAAGTTTGTCAGAAAAAGGATATAGAAATTAAGACAGAGAAAGAGAAAGACTTTGACAAGCAGCTTAGGTCTTCTCCATGAATGGAAATTTAGACTGGAAATTTTACTGGGGATAGTGAAGATGTTAGCATAGAAATGGAAAGTGCATAGGATGGGGATTTCAAGTAAGAACATACTTGACTAGTGTAATTTGAATGTCTGGCTTGTTGAATCACTTGTAGACTTCACAGAAAATAATCTCAATTTAAAACTGGATTTTCTTATGCTTTCATATGAAACTGCTGACAGGAGTTCATACTCACAACAGGGAGAGAAGGATTTTTTGATATTAGATATTTTAGGTTTCCACAGCACTCAGTGGGCTGGAGTCTTCTTTGTGCCTTTCCAGTTTCACTGTGGTGTAACTCCGTCGGCTCTCTGGGACCTGTGGGAGTTGTCAAGCTTAAGTGTTATGGCAGTGAGAGAAGCAAAATATGATTGCCATCCCAGTGCAACCAGAAAAATTGTTGACCATAAATTGTCGTTCTGTTTTTATTTAATTTAGTTGTGTGATTATAAAGTTTCTTTTTGCTGTCGAGTGGTGATGAAAGACCATAAATAGTCCAAACCTGAAGTGTGTTTGTTTCATTTCAGCACAGATGGAGCTGGCCAATATTTTACCTTGCCTGTGGGACTAGTGAAAGGTCAATAAACTCTTCTATGAAAGTACTTGAGGACTTTGCATGAGAACAACACTTAGCATCCAGTTTTTGCAGCATCATCCACAAAAACTGGCCTTCAGTCTCTGCTCCTGATCTCTCTTTTTTTACTGCTTTCAGTGCCCATGATTTTGCAATTGCCTCTCCCATTCTTTCAAGCACAATGCAAAACTCGGGCAGCTCTTTATAACAAGTGCATCGTTTCCTTAATTGGCCTCCACCATTCACTGTGAGTAACTCTAGAAAATATCTTTTGAAACAGCCTTTATTGCAGGTCAAAGAATATTTGGAAATTCATACTTCAGTATGTCTGTTTGCTTTCTTAATTATTCATTTAGCTGGATTCTGCTTGTTATTTCATAGTTCATCTTTTTTTCCAACTTCAACATACAATTTTTTTAAACAACTTTCTTTTTGCTTTATAAAAAACCACATTTTACACCACTGAACACAAAAATGCATAATACCCTTTTATCTGTTTTGATATGAGCAAGATTGAATTCAGTGACACTCAGTTTGTTCCTTAATTATAGGATTTTCTCTGGTTTCTAAATGTTTTCTAATTCACATTTTATTAAACTTCAAAGTAGTAATTACTTCTACAATTTCTGTTTCTTTTCTTGTTTGATTTCAATGTATTGATAAATTCTCAGATTGTATCTATGTTCTAGGAAAGTGTAAGAAATTACTACAGAAATCATGTTCATGTGATACATCTTATGGTTTCATAAAAGGCTTTGGTTTTGTTGTACAAAATATTGTAAAAATAGTAGCTTCTCTGTGACAGTCTTCATTCTAAAATTCTGATTTTCTGCTAAAACATGATACATATAGCCATGGTGTTGCAAATGAGAGAAAGGAATGAACCATGGGAGTAGAGATAATCTGTTTCTTCTTGGTAGAATAGCTGCATTTTATGTACATCAAGAACATAATAATTATCTTAAAAATTTATGTATGTGATGTCGCCCTGAAAACTCAGCTTCTGAGCTTGCCAACATGGTTTTCTAAGGACTTTCCCAGGACAGTAACTGTAAACATAGATATGTGTGCATTCTTTCTGTTACACGTCTTGTGATGGGCATTTCTCATGGCCAGTGCAGTGAGAAAGTGTTATCCTGACCATCCAATCCCTGGCCATGGTCACAAGCCTATAAATCCTGGGAGGAAAAATAAACTCGGCTCTTCCTTTCACCACACCTCGACCTGTGTCCGTGTGATCTGTTGATCTTCAGCAGCAACATGTGAGGTATATTTTTAAGATACATATTTCCTAAATTTTGTGTTCTATGGTAAAGGCTGAACCTGTGAATTATTTCAATACTTTCATGTTAGAAAAAATATAAGATTCTAATTTAGCAGCACAACTAATAAATAATGGAGCCAAAGTAGGTAACTCTGTTGGTGACTTTGTATCTACTTCCATGTGGGAGTTATTCCTGCATTTGTATGATGGAGAACTTTAAAAGAGACTCCAAGAACCAGCAAGTCAAGGATTTCCAGTTGTGTGTTAATGTATTTAATTTTCTTTTCATGGTCTTGCTTCAAAAATATCACAGTTCTGTGTTTGTCTTTTTCCTTGCTAGAAAGAGCATGAATTGGCATTTACCCTTTAATTGCATGTGAGCTCTCTGCCAAGCTGCCTGTACAAAGTTTCCCTGCATGTGCTGCACTATGAGACACTGGGAGACTCTCCAGCTCCCAGGTGCAGCTAGAGCAGCACATATTCCCCATTCACCATATCCAGTGCCTGTGCCAAGACGTGCCTCGAGCAACAGCCACATCTCCCTGCAGTGCTTTTTCCATTGGGAAGGAAAACAGGTTCTGTGGGAGTAAGGAGTGGGAGCCTATTTCTGCCACATCCTTATATGGATAGGGAAGGTGTGCTAACCCCAAAGGCCTGCATTTGGTCTGAGCTCTGGGGACATACATGTGAGTGTGTGAAACCATGTACAAGGCAGGTATTAACCGCTGAGCAATTCACCTGGAGTGATGTAGGCACATTTTGGGTGCAGCTAATCTTATCTTCAGTGGGATGTTGAAAATTGGACCTGAAAGAGGCTGGGATGAGCAGTTCAAAAGGAGGTATTGCCTTTATAGTCATCTAGCACTTTATAAATTCCACTTGACAGTACCTGTGTAGAAATGCTCACGAACCTACTGCTTGCTGAGCTTGGAAATGCAACAAGAAAAATGGTGGCACTGTAGAAATGTTGCTGTTGGAGAGAGGGAATGGAAATGTTTATAGATATCTTGGTGGTTTTGCAGTGATTTTGTTTACTCAGAAAGGATCAGCTACCAGATGTGTTTAATATAGTGAGCACATATCACACTGCTTTATTCATTTCCTGTGATTCAGACAAAATTAAGTTTTTCACCATGCCAGCCATACAGGATCCTTTATTTCCCAAGACTTTACTCATACATACAACTCTCTCTAATTCCCTCATGTCTGTTATAAGCAACTCCTATCTGATCATGAGTAGAGAGCAATACCTTCTAATATACCTACATTATTCCCAGTATAATTTTATTCCCCAAATGCCCAAGCTCACTTTTCATGGTCTCTTGCAGTAAACCTCCTCAGTGATTCTGTGGGCAATGAATTGTATTTCTAAGCTATCACATGTGTACTTACCCTTAGAACCAGGAGGTCTGACCTGCTTGCTACAGTGTTTTTACAGCTAAATCTTGAATATCTCCAAGGATGAAGGCTGAACATAGATTATCCCCCTGGATAATCTGTGATGCCACCTGACTGTCAGCATGATGAAAATGTTTCTCCTTATGTCCAGTCTCACGTTCTTCTGTTTCTACTTAAGTCTGCTGTCACCCGGTTTAGTGTCATCTCCAGATTTGAGAAGAGTACACTCTGTTGCCTGCTCCCGGTCACTGATGAAGACTGATAATCATGTTGCAGGACTGAACCCTGAGCTTGATCATGTAACTGGAGTGCTATACCTCTGTTTGATGCATCTTTCCAAACCATCACACCTCAACCTGGAAGCAAGATACAAGAACCTGGATATTTCAGGAAATACATTGAAAGTCTTTCTGAAAATGAGATTAATTACTGCTCATCTTTCATTCAGAAATCTAGTAATTTTATTTTAGAAAGCAATTAAATTGGTCAGCATTGATTTAGCATTTGTAAACACATGCTGAGTATTCCCAACCACGATTCTACTTCATGTGTGCAGAAACGTGCTCCAAGAGCACTCATGCCATGATTTTCCCTGGGACACTGTCTAATACTCAATTCTCTAGATATTTATCTTGGCCTTTTATTGAAAATGGATACAATATTTGCCTTTCCTCAATTTTCAGGCACAGCCCCTCACTTCTCTAAGCTTTGAAAGATAGCAGATTACCAAGCAGATATTGTCTTCAGGAAGCAGGGACAGAAATAAGATTTGTCATGATTTGTTATGGTGTCTTGAACAGTACAGTCCACACCTTGCTCTTTACATAGCCTTCATCCCACATATTCCAACTGAATTTGACAGCTCACAGCCAGCTGGCATCCATACATTACTCTCACTCTTTATTAGATTGAATGTATTATTTATAAGGTAGAAGGTCATCTTGTATTTGTCTTATTAATATTTGGCCTTAGTGACTGGCATTTTGGGACATTTTAGACTTAAGTATTGATTTTGTCTCTTTTCCTTATTGCAATGTGATATCAAGAGGAGGAGGAAATCCAACAAAAATGTATAGGAAAAATAAAAAACTCTTCATTATTACACACATCAACACTGAAAGAGATTTATTTGTTTGCAGAACAGCTACTGCTTTTGTGAAACATTTTCTGTATGAACCAATCATTAAAGTCTTACTAATAGCCCACTAATTGATAAGATAATTACCACCCCTCAAAAATCAACTTCTCTGATTCAGAATCAGATGTATCAATCAGGTGTTTAAAACAGGTTTGCTAAAACAGGTTTGCCAGCTCACATCCTTCTTTCAGCAATCCCCTTTGTTGGATATATTTGGTAATGCTATTGTCATCAAGTACTGATGTGCTAAATTCAGGTGATGGAAAATCCATTGTGTCAGTCATTAAATTGTTTCTCTGGGCACTACTGTCATTTGAAGATTGACACTTTATTTCTTACCCCCAATTTCTCTTGTTTCAGATTTCAGAAAACAGGTTATTATACACCTTTATCTACTAACAGTATTTCTCTGCTCTTTGAAGTATTTGCCTGTGTATTATGTGAAGGCTGTGATCAAGTGGTTGTGTACTCTGTGTTTGGAGAAATTAAATAAATTAAGTACCTTTACTTTTTTACACTTTATTGTGGCTTTAAAAAAATTTTGTGGCTCAGTTCTATCTTCTGCCTTTTATTTTTTTTTAAATCTTTCAAGTTTTTCTGCTTCTCTTTACAAAGTTTGATTCTTGCAAAGGTTTCCAGAAAAGGTCTCATTAATTCTATGTGTCATAATAATAATCTCTCTTCACTCTACCCCCGCTGCTTTTATGCCAAAGATTGCACCTGCTATCATAGCTGCTGTATCAGTCAGAAAGATATGGCTGGCTATTCTTGCCCTGCAGAACAAAATTTGTATAAAGAGCTAGGGGCTGAAATCTTCACATAATTTAGGCAAAATAACAATGACAGCTGTTAAGTATGTATCATGGAAACATAGCAAAGCCATATTTTGTCTGGATCTTATGCAGGGTGTGTAGAATGGTGCTCACAGCCTGCTGAAGGTTTCAGGAGCATCGTGGGGCTGTGGCTACTTTTAGTCAGTGAGAAAATGTTTCTGAAGCATTTTCTCAGCTCTACAACAACTACTCAGCACATCATAGTAGTACCTACCTTTGTTCTTGTACAGCAAACCAACTCAATTCCCAGAACTGTTAACCATCCAGCTGCTGAATTCCTTGCAGTGGAAGTTGTCTAACTTTAATCATCTCCCACCAAAGCCCAGGTTATGGTCCCTGATTCCATGGCTGCTTTAATGTTCACAGAATCACAGAGCGAGTTGGGAAGGCACCTCCAGGAGTCACCTAGGCCAATCACTTGCTCAAAGCAGGTCACCTAAAGCAGGTTGCTAAGGGGCCACATTGAGTCAGGTGTTGAATTCCTCCAAGAATGGAGACAGTACAGCTGCTCTGGGGAATTTATTTCAGTGGTTGACCAACCTCACCATGAAAAGGCTTTTTTCTTACATTTAAATGGAAATTTACTGTATTGCACATTTGTTATTGTTGTCATTGGGCATGACTGAGAAGAAACATAAAATTGTTTAAGCTGGAAAGGAACTTTAAGCTGGTTGAGTCCAACTGTTGATCTAACACTACCAATTCCACCACTAGAACAGACCTTAAGCACCACACCTATACGTCTTTTAAATACCTCCAGGGATGCTGTTAAAATCTGTTTAGCAAGAGATGCGTCTGCCCAGATTAAGGTACAAACATGACCATATGCCAGTGCCAACAGTATGGATTGTATTTATTAATGCATGTGAGGTACAGAGATACAAATGGAAAAGAAGGGTGGAAGAGAGAGAGAGAGAGAGAGAGAGAGAGAGAGAGAAAGAGTAATCAAGCAGGATATAGTCACCACTCATAGGTCTGCCCTGTCCTCTTTGCTCTCCTGATCAAGTATTTATACCCATTGGTTAAATCTCCTTATCCTTTCTCTTCTCCAGGCTGAACAGTCATAGTTCTCTCAGCCTTTCCTTGCATGATGGATGTTCCAGCCCCTAATTACCTTTGGGTCCTTTTGCTGGACTCACTCCAGTATGTTTGTGTCTTTCACATTGTGGGTAGCCCAGCACTAAACACAGCACTCCAGAAAAATCTCCCCATGGTTAAGCAGATGGGAAGGAACACCTCCCTCAACCTGTTTGAGATGCACTGTCTAATGCAGTCCAGGATGCTGCTAACAGACAACAAAATCCAGTTTTCATGTGAACTGCAGATACTGCTCAGGGCCAAGAGCCTGATATTCCTTTCTTCCATCTGTCATGTGAGAAGTTTATAATATTTCTTTATCTTGTATTTTTTTCTGGTACCATCTTAGCTGCATGAAAAATTAGTTCATCAAATGAGGCAGGAATTCCTCATTGCACATGCTTTGAAGCACTCACTGGAGAGAGGTTTTTAAAATCTCCCAGACCCTGATTGTTTTTCCTTCTTTTTATATACTCTGATTATTAGGATGCTTTTTATTTGGCAAAACCAAAGAGCTTTGGCCACCATCCTTTTTGCAAATAAGTGGTCCCCTTCTGCTAAGAGTTCATTTTTAAAAAGTGAAACACCCAAATACTGAAAAGACATTTGCCACCTTGAAAATTCTTTTTGCTTCAACATCAGTGAAGGGAGTTAGATACTTAACTTGGATGGATTTGATTTTCTTATGCAGATCATCATGAGTACTGAATTCTTCTCGTTGTCTCTGTTACTTAGGATGTTCATATGTGGATCATACAGGCTAAAGTGTTTGAAGTGGTGGCCAAGCCAAATTTAGATTTCCAGGTGCCTTGAAGGTTTTCAGCAGCCAGTTGCAAGCATGGACAGGCCATTTATTACTTAGATGGCAGCTTTGGTCAAAGCTTCTGAGTTGTTAGCATCAGTTGAATGAGTCTGTTCACATTGGGCACCTCAAGCAGAATCAGTGGTCAGAAACAGTGAAACTGTAGCCAGTGGTACTTGGTCCTTCTAGCACCACTGCTTTGATAAAGCACTCTGTGTTTTAGGAAAAGATATTTCCTTTGAAAGGAAGTATTGGTATTCCTGTCTTCTGAAAAGATGAAAGAAAAGAAAGAAAAAAATTCAATCCATTTTGTTTTGATTTGTTTTATTGCAAAACTGAAATTGAACTGCCTGCCCAGCTCTTCTCAGAGATGCAGGATGTGATCTCTCCTCAGCCTCCCTTGTCCTCTGCTGCCTTAGAGTCTTGTTTTCTATGTGTGTTGGTCATCAGAGGTGGCAGACCTGCCTCTCTGGAAAGTGAAGGCAGTTTGCTGGCTGCTTCCCATGGTCCAGTCAGGTTGTGAGATACAGTTTTGTATTAATCCCAAAAGAGACCTCCTAGTAGATTCTGTCACGTTTGGCTTAAAATCTCGACTCTGGGTCAAATTGGTACTGAGAGGCAAAACTCTTGTGAGCTAAATAAGTGTTATCAAAATCTTTCAAAATCAGCCCCTAAGAACACAGGGGTCTCTACAAGAGTGTGAATAGATATAAAAAGAAAGATGATTTTATAAGAGAAAAAGCAGAAAGCATTTTTACTCCTATACTTCTGCAAATTAATATCATGCTGTAACTTACTTTTCCTGTCAGTTTGACAGGATGTACTTTTTCACCGATTTTATTCCTATGCTGAATCATTTCCCTAGTGTTTATAAATGGCAACTCTCTATGTTGGTTTCTCTCCAGACATTGTATATAACATTTGCCTGGTCATTAATAGTATTACCTGTCTCCCTTTCATTCTTAATAACATTCATTTTCCAGAATGGACTGAAAGAACAAGTTCCACATAAGGGAAAAAGGAATAGCAGACATGAAACAGCAGGTTGGTCTTTTTTTCCAGGATCATTTCCTGACCAGCAAAGCCTATAATAGCAGAGATAGTAGGGTGATCATTCTACCACAGCCTCAGAATAAACTGATCCCGATTTACCAGGCCTAAACATCGTTAGAGAGGCTTCACACTGTATTTCCTTATATATTGAGTCGGTTGTGTGGCACTTCTGGAGACAGATGGGAGGCTGTAGAGGTGGTACTGAACTAAACTGAGCCCTGAATATCACAGTGGTACATTGCAACACTGAAAATAAAACAGAGAAAAGTACCTTCACCTTGTTAGAGGAAATCCTGACTTAGATTCCTGATTAATTTTGAATGCTTAGCTATTGAAACTGAAACCTTGGTCTCAGACTTGATCTCTGTCAAAAGCAAATTCAGAGCAAACAACACAACCGTCTGTAAAGATTAGCTGGTTAAAAGCAAGGAAAGGAAAACCCCCAGATATTTTCCCTGTGATAATTTTCAATCCTACAAGTTTGTAGGAGAAATACACAAAAATCAGTTCATGTCTTTGTTCAAAGTCACAGGGACCTCTTCTAAAGACACTTCCAGAAATCTAGCAATGTCCAAGGTGACCACTCCAAAACAGCTGTTCTCACACTGGGGGGGAGTCTCTGTTAGACACATTGAGGTTAATTGGATGTGGCAACCCTTAAAATAACAGATAGATGCTATTTTTTGATAAATTTTCCACTTTTTATCTTTGAATACACTAGATAATACAGCTTCAGACTCCTGTTTAAGTGTGGGGTTTTGTTATTGTTTTTTTTGTTTGAGAATAAATGTTGTTGTCCATTTTCCAGGTTAATTACAGATCATAATAATCTAGCAGCTTTTCTTTACATGCTGCTTGTTTTGAGCTGATGTACCATGGTTTCTCATTTTCAGTCTCTTATTGTTCTTAGTGTTTGACTTCCATTTAAACTTATGTTTAATTTTTTCCATGCTCCAATATAAATTAAAATGCTACTGTTTGAACCTGACTCAGAATGGAGGCCTTGTTGCAAATTCAAATAAAATACTTTGTACCTAAATAATAAATTGCGAAGTATCTCATTCCACGACTGTCAATAGAATTTGGTTCAGGATTAAGAGCATTTTTGTGTGCAGTTGTGAATATTTAATGTATGAAGCAGGAATATGGCTTTTTGTGAAATTTGAAGATAAACTGGCAATTTTTTCTGTTCATTCTATGTTGCATTCATGGGAATGACATTATAATAGAAGGGTCTTGTGAGAAAGGTAACAGTTTTATGTGTTTACTTGAGCAGTAAAATGATCCAGTTACATACCTAGAGGGAATAAATTGAAATTACTTGAAGAACAGAAGAAAATTTGGCTTTGGTACTGTCCTCAAGAACTCAAGATTCAATCCCTGCCATGTTGAAAATGTGGTCTGGTAATTTAGTCTCTACTTATCTCAGATACTTTTAAGGATAATACAGCATTAATGTTGTGTGAAAGCCTATTACCTATTTTCTCAATTAAAATCTTACTTGGAATAAAATTTTAGTTTAGATTTAATCAATTTCCTTTTTGGTCATGGAACAGGAAGAGAGCATTTGCCTTTTTCTGCTAGAAGTTACGTTTGTGAAAACACCTCTCCTGATGGTTCATGTTCTGTAACCATCACTAAAGCAAGGCACACCAGGTTTATTTCTTTCTTCCTGAAAGTCTGCTCTGGCTAGCACTTGCATAATTCATATTGGGTACACAGATCTGAATCATTTCCTGCACAGTGTAAATACTGTAGTGGTTCTAAGACATTAATTTCAGCTTTAATGTAATTTGACTTGATTTTCAGTTGTTCTGAACATCAAGGCAAATGTCTTTGACATTGGTAGCAAACGAGTAGGATGACCTGGAGAGGAACCTGGCTTGTTATTGGTGTGCTGCACACAGAGAGGATGAACAACCACATCTGTAAATGGGATCCTTTTCATTTGGTCCCTAATATACTGAATTATAGTCTGACTCCCAAAAATTCATAAAGGCAGGAAGTAACAGACTACAGCAAAATATATGTTAACAGCTGCTTTTATTACTGTTGTACTAGGGGAGATCAGATTCAGACTTTCAGTAACATTTTAAAAAGTTAATATCTTGATAGACAATTTATTGGCTCATATTTCTGATCAGACACATTTAAAAAGCATTCTAGTTTTCAAAAAACGTTGGTCTTTCATTGTGACATCTTGTATCTTCCTTTCAGCTGAGCTGTTCTAAGTTTTCTAGCGTATAGGTCATGACAAGTAGTGGCATTTGTTGAGAAAACCATCCTGCATGAGAATCACTGTGTCTCCAAACAAATCCCTGCTTCACTAACTTGCTTGCAAAATTTTTATTACATTTTGATTTTGAGGTTTAATGTTTGAAATCTATTTTAGTTGTGGGTAATATTCTGGAGCAATTTATGGGGATATATTATTTAAAATAAATCATAGTGTTATGCAAAATATTCTGCCACTATAGTAAGGCTCTTAAATAATTTTTTTAAATAGATGGATTAAAACCCCCACTGTTCTGGTATCACTGGGTGGAACTATTGCAAGTTCCAAATACATATTTTGATGAACACTGCTTAAATCACTGCCTCTGTCTTGCTGTAGAATAAAAATTTCTGCGATGGAGAAAAAAATATTGCTACAGGCAAGAACAGAAGAAATTCTTGTAATGCCTAAGCCTTGGAAAAAGAAAGAACATTTGCTCAACAAAATAAAAGTCCTCTGTAGGAAAGCATGGGACAGATTTACTGCAAATAGAAAGCATAAAGGATCACTAGAATCAATGTATCCTCCTCAGCTTTCTGTTATTTTTAATGGTTTACCTAATACTGTTGAGAATTGAATTTTCAGGTGTGGATATGATACTAATGCAGGAAATACAGCAAATAACGAAGAACAACGAAGCTCGACACAGAGGACTTAAATCATTTAAATGCCTTTTTCTAAGAGACAATGTAAAATAGCAAAGAATCCAATGAGGTAACAAACAGAATGTCACTGCAGTGTGTTACTAGGAGTTTGTAATAAATCTGGGGAGTTATTATGGAGATACTCCCCATGGCCTTCAACCCACTGTGCTTCTGTATTGGAGAAGGCAACCAGAATTGCCAGGAGTGCAATATAAATCAGAAAAGATAGTATTATTGTAGATAAAGTAGTTAGACTGCACCTAGAGCACTATAAACAACACTGAACATCACACCTAAGAAAAGACCTAAGTGTCCATGGGGGTGCAATAGCGAGCAGACAGATTCGGTCTCAAAGGCATTTGCCTGAGGAACTGGCATGTTTTTAGTGACTGAGATAAGTTTTTGTGCTGATATAGCAGAGATTCTCCAAACTGTGAAAGGGATTAATGGAAAAGGCTCAGACAAGTAAGCCGAGCATGCATCAGCTAAGCAGAGATTGCCCAAGGCGTTATGAGGGTTTGGGCAAGCATCCAATGTTTTACTTTTGCCCATCTTTAGAACTCAGGCACTCCCTGCAGCAGATGGCCGCTCCCAGCCTATGAACTGTGAAATAGTTAGGGAATTCACTGCACTGGTCAGTGTTTGTTGAAGGAGCTTGTTGGAGATAGAATGAAATGCATTGTGTAGTTCCCTGAGCTTGTGATAATTCACCAAGCTCTCCTGAGCAGGAACTTCTCAGTGCCATCTGATCTGTTGGATAGGAGCAACATCCAGGCTGGCCATTTGAACAGAGCCTATTTACCAGACAGCCTTTGTACCTGGTCAAGGGCAAGTCAGTAATCTATTCTCCTGGGGAAAAAAGTGGGAGGCTGTAGGTATTGTGGACATTGTCAGCGATTGTTTACATTTAGTTTTTCACCTACTGCATGATATAGCACTGATATCAGGCAGAAAGGATGGCCCAAGATCTTTCCTGGAGCTGGATAGATTAGACTAATCTATTACACGGGCAGGACTCTGGATGAGAGAAGCATAAATGTGATGTCAAGCTTGGAAGCATCAGAGTGCTCTCAGGATCATGCAAGACCAAAAACTGTAATTCACACCTACATATTTTAGACAGAATTGTGCCAGGAGGAGTTGCAGTTCATCATAGGAGTTATTCTAGGTAGGAATAATAAAACTGTGAAATGCAAATACCAGAGTTCATCCCAGCCTTCTTGGTGTTAACCTCTTAGTGTTCCAACTGTGTGACAGAAATATATGGAGCTGGAAGGATGCAATGAAGCTGAGCAACCTTGCCATGATCTGCAAATAAACTTTGAAGAGCCACTTAATGTCCCAAACCCGGTTCAAAACCTGAGATACAACATGCTTTTGACCAACACCACCCCCAGAATATGTAGGGCTCACCACACGTTAGATAATTATCTTGAAATTTTTTACAGTTATTTGTTGAGGAACAGATGTTATGACTTTCTTTAATTCAATTTTGAGCTGTAAATCCAATTGTTGTGGCTTTGTGTCAAACATTGTCATCAGTTGGGTCTAACTCAAGCAAGCAAGTGAATATTTTAGCAACACATTTCTTCATACCCTGTACTCACCCTGTACATGTACAAAACACAGGATGCTGCACTTAAAGACTTTAGCCTTCCACTAACCAAGATACATTGGCTGAACATTGCTGCAGAAAGACCCTGTCATGTCAGTCATTTGCACACCATGGCTGCCTGTGATTGCAAAAAAATTAATCTGATGCTATTTTCAGTTCTGTGGGCCATGCTTTCATCCCCTTTCTCCCCCACCTCCCTCCAGGATTACTGCCAGGGGAGCTGTACAAGGACTTGCAAAATGATGGTGCAGAGAGCTCTTATTTGGAATAGGAGTATGAGAAAAAGGAAACTTCAGTACTGATAAGAGTTGTTTTCACTGTGTAAAGTGGAGGTTGAAGTCATGGTGGTTTACAATAAGCTGATGATAATGATGAATATGTATATGGAGCTCTTGCTATCCAACAGCACTTTAAAACATTGGGGTTTGAATGTATTAAGACGGTAAAAATAGTGTTTCCTGAATCTTTGCTAGTTTTCATCTGTACACTGACACAGGTAAGAATGATGGCCTCTGTTTTACACACATATAAATTCTCCACAGTGAGAGATGACTTAGTGTGTGCAGCATCATTTAAGGTGTGAAAGTTCTTGATGCTTGGTATACCCATTGCTTAAAGGTTTTTCATCTCACAGCTATGAAAGAAATTACTATGAAGTAGAGAAACAGTCAGATTTTCTTTAAATTAGAGATGCTGGGGCTGGCAGCAGTCCAAAGCATAGGCTAATTCACACTGGGAGGCACTTTGTGTAGAAATAATCTCCTGCAGGTGCCTAAAATAGCTTATTCAAAGCTGTTCTGTGTTAGCTCTGCAGTACTCTGCTGGAGAAGATATCCCTTTAGGGCTAAGCTCTCACCGACTTGAATTGTGAAAGAGAGGAGAACTTTGGAGTTCCTTCTCAGCTCCCGGGTAAGCACAAACCTGGATTAAAAACGTATATTCTGAGATGGTTCCTCAGCAGAATCACAGAATCTCCAAGTCAAAGGAAAATAAAATGTGACAGGACACATGAGAACTGGATCTGTGGCTCTCAGTTCTTCCCTTGCTGGTGGATTGGTTTGGTGGTACACATAACATGTCATGCCCCTTCACTGTAGGGTCACGAATGTCTCTGCTCCCTTTATTATGAATCTCACTGCCAGGCACTTTTGGTGCTTTCACCATGTATATCTATTTCTACAGCATGCTAAATATAAGTGATGTCAGAAAAAATACTGTTCCAAAAGTTAAAGGGTCAGATCATCTGGACACATATCCCCAAGTTTGTTTTTACAAAGGAAGGAAAGTTTTAGCTTTAGCTTCTTTTTTTTTTTATTTTTTTATTTTTATTTTAATTTTTTTATTTTTTTATTTTTTTATTTTTAGCTCTATGACAGAATGACTGGAGTAGCACCTGATTTTAATAAAAAAGACCAGTCCTGAAAATAGTATTTTAAAAATCCTACAGAGAAATACATGCAGAAGCAAGAGCCTGATCAACACAAACCTTGGGCTTCTATATTACTGTGCGATACAAATTTGCTAGAAGTAATTCAAGATCTGTGTTTTTATTACTATAAAGAAAAATAACACCATACATAAGTCAAGGAAATGCTTAATAAATATATATCATAAAAATGAGTTACATAAATCTGTACACAATAGGATTGCTTGACAGGCAATTTGCAACCTTATACATGAAAGTCATATAATGTATAAAAGATACATGTATTTTAAAAGCATTAGGCTAAGATTAAAAATCTTCTAAGGTAATTAGTGTTTGTGTCCTGCTAAAGACTGCTAAACTATTATTTATTCTAAAAGATGTTACCGTGCTTTAAACAAAGTGCCCTCACTGATCTATGCAGTGACAGAAGTTTTCAGGTTTATTAGAACTACATTTTCATCTAACATTAGAGTTTTTATTTGATATTTTGAAGTCAGAAAATTTGATCTGGAAAAAGTCTGATACTTCAGTGCAATCAGGCATGAACCTCTTACAGGAGAAACAGATCTATCATTAGTTCACTGTGATTCTCTCACCCTTAAAGCAAAATAACATACGGGAAGAAAACTAGGTAGAGAGCTATAGCATTAACTTTCTGCTATAGCAATCACATTTTTTATATTATTACTAAACATGGAAGAAGCATCAGATAAACCATATTAAGTTGATTGTCAGGATACATTGAACAGTTTATGATAACAGTGAGCATGGCAAGATCTCAGAGACAAAATTTCTTGCCTGCATCAACTTTTCTCTCAGGTTTATAAAGATCCACAGATATCTGTGAGCTTTTCCAGATTCTTAATCTTACTGGGATGCAGTCTGCTGCCAAAGTTATGGTAGATGGAAAAATAGAGCCTCAGCTGGAAATAGAATAATAGAGAATGCTTATTGATTATGTTAGATTAGGTTTTAGGGCAGAAATCAACTGCAGGACATGACAGACATTGACCAATCGGTCAGCATGACTATGGGAGACACCAGTTCTCCCTGCCCCAGTAGTCTCGAATTTTGCTTATACAGTCTGAGACAAGTTACAGGTGGAATAAAAATCCAGAAGTGTACCTGTATGCAATTGCAATATGCCATCTCATTAATTTATCTTGAAGAGACAATAGCACTTTCTTGGGCTACAAGACACATGTTGTGGTGCATTTTTGTCCCTAATAGTCTGTTCCATTTCCCCCCTGCTTTGTTGGTTTAATATGTACACCTGCCCCCATCCCCTCCCCACTGCTTTAGCTGTCCATCTTCCCTACGAACCATCCCTTGTTATAGAATGCTCTCAGTTCCTCCCCTTTCTGTGTTGTCAATTCCACTTTATCTCAGCCCCCTGCCCTGGAAATCCCTTGGAAATCCTCTAATATTGGAAGTCCCATTGGTTTGTTTGATCTGTTCCCCTCCCCTTGTGCTCCCCATTGGTTTGTATATTGTGAATCCCACCCTGTGATCCTCCCCTGTGTTTTCCCTATTGGTTAAAGATTGTACCTGCCCCATGAGCCCTCCCCCTATATAAGCTCCTGCACACCCAGTTTCTTTGTCTTTCCTCCCTGGACCCTTCAGTGGAATAAACCCCTTTTGGAAACCCCAGGGAAGACCTCTCTGTCATCCTTGCTCCTGCCCTTGACGCTTGACAGCCTGTGCTGTAGAGCATAAGCCCTGATCTGTATCCTGGACTGTGCTGCTTTCTGGGAACAGCCCACTCTTGGCCTGGTGCTGGGAGCTGGCTGGAGAAAATCCAGCACAGCATCAGACACACAGACAAGTTGTCAGGTGTGAAAGCTAAAAGGTCACAGCCACATGACAGAACCAAAGGGAGATAGCTGTGAGGAGCAGAGCACAGTGGAGAGAAGATGATAATGAAGATGGTAACGATGATAACCAACATGATGATGATGATGATGATGACCTGCTTCTGCCTCTTCCTTGAAGGGTAAATGTAACTCTGTGGTAGAGAAGTGTGCTCAGGCTGATTCCTGCACCTCCTTCCTGCTGTCCAGGGTGTGGGATGTCCTGAAGGGATCTTCTGCAGCAGACTTATGTTGCAGATAAAAGGTGAGATACTCTTAATAGGCAGAGGAATGTATGCAGCATGGCATATAAGCTGGCTTTGATATCATAGAATCATAGAAGAGTTTGGGTTGGAAGGGACCTTAAAGATCATCTAGTCCAACCCCTCTGTCATGAATGGGTTCATCTCCAATAGGATCAGCTTGCTCAGAGCCCTATTCAGTCTCTGAGCAATGAAGAATGAAAGTTATGCTATATTTCCAGTAGTTTGTGTTTATAAAAATACAAATTGTCCGCATTTCTAAACTTTGAATTAATATCTAATAAATGTGATAAATGCTTGTGGAGTATTGCTGAAATGCTTTCAATTTATGGAATAAAATGTTTTGGGAGCTTATTAAATTAGACTGGAATTGAAGTTGTTTAATATATTCATGAAGGTTGTATTGATTGTGGGGTGTTTGTCTCAGAATCAAATTGTCATATCTTCAAAATGCAAGATGTTTTGACTATTTTTAATGTTTCATTAATCTTTACTCTGACTACTTTGGAAATTTGAGTTTATGGATTGTTCTTTTAAGTTAAAAATTGTTAAGAATTTAGCTTCTTGAACTAGGATTCTTTTAAGAGTATTTGTACATTTTTTTTCCAAAATGCAATATGCCAGACACTGTGGAAAAGGAATTGATTTCTTAATGGATAAGGCTTCTGAAAAGAACAAAATAATATACACTAAAGTGTACCCCAGTGACATCAGAGTAGGGCTTGGATTGTAGCAGTTTTATACAAACTAATTAACATCTCATCGAACTCAACTGCTCTGTCTACAGGATTAAGGTACTTCTAAGAGTCAGTAAAGTGAATCATAACAATAAAAGACAGCTAGATATGCCCTTACATGAGTTATCACCGAATAAATTTCACAGTTTCTTAAAATTACTCACTGACATTTCCCAGATGCTGATCTTATGTCCTATATTTCTTCTTAAGCTGCTGTAAGATATATTGCAAGAGGCATGAGTTCTGTGCTATGGACTGTACAGAATGCTAATTAGTTGTCATTAATTGATTTTTACTTTTGCTTGGGCTAAAACTATTCCACTTAGGGTGAAAGTATGCAGTCTTACTACTGACATTAAATAAAGAAAGAAGACGAGGGCTGGTTTTAATCTGCCAACTTTAAAGAAAGAGTACTTTTATAGCAATTAGACTTCAATGGCTATACAACTCCTCTCCTTTCCTGCCCTGCCCCTGGGAACCCTTAATGCCCTCCAGGAAGAGAATATCAGCTGGTCTGTTACTCATTAAGGTAGTTTGACAGAGCTTTAAGGCTACATTTATGGCATCTCTGGATCCCAAAGTACTGTCAGATCAATGTGAAATAGGGCATTGGGAACTACAGTGCCAAAACGGTGCTTCTTGTGGACAGTTTGTGGACCATTGCCCCAGTTTTTACAGAAGGAAAACTGGGATGCAGAAAAGTGACTTTTTTGCTCTAGCCCAAAGTAGATGCTGAAGAAAATGCCAAATGGCTACAAAGGAGTCTAGGGTGGTCTTATGTAGGTCATACTGGTTTTTCAGCAAAAGTTGAGCTCTCTCTGTTGAAGTGTAACCCACACCTAGTTCTAAGCACTTCAGGATGTCTCCCTACCAGTATGGAGCTCTTGAGAAACCAAGCATCTTTCAAGAAAAAGAGAAATTTTTTGCTACTGTTCTACTAGTAGTTTTTATCATCTTGGGCATGTCTTTCTTTCAGTTTTCCGAATACACATGTTGTTCTGATAACGTATGTTATTTTTGCAAGTGCCTTGAAAGAAGGGATGCCTTATTCTTTGGTAGAGCCTCAGGCACGGGAAAAACTGGAACTGCCCAAGGCTGACTGTAGGAAAGATAAATGCAGTCACATCTGTTTCATAGACTCTGTTCTGAACAGGAAAAACAGAGGTTGTCTCTGTGGTTCCGGATATATACATAAGTACATAAACAGACACTATTCGTTTTTATCTCAGAGAAAGAATCTATGACTAAGGAGAAATCTCACTACAAATTCTTTGTTCAATGGAACTTCTGCTGGAGTGAAGTTTTCAGAAAAGCACATGAGAAATTGTTTATCCCGATGGAAATATTTATCTTAATTGATATCAGGAGCACGCACTGATATATTTTAGAATAGATTCTCAGCCAACATGAACTGTCATAGCACCACTTAAGCCAATAGGTTTATGAGAGTGTATCTATACTGAGATTCTTTACACATTTGCAGGATCAAAAACTCAAATCAAAAATAATACTGATCACAATTTGAAAACTCACAATACTGAATTGCAGGAAGAATAGTTTGAAACAGCTTAGCTCACTGGCAAGATGAAGCAAAAGAAACTGATCATGCTGGAAGGTGTTTGCAGGTAATTTCACAATATAATAAGCCAGGAAAAAAAGGCTAGAGCTAGTCAGAGTTTCATGTGCAGAGGTGGCATGTTTCAGAGCAGTGTAGTTATATTTCTTCTTTCTATCACTGTAGCATAACCTCAGCCAGCACATTGTGTTCAGTCTGGAACACATAACTGCCAGATAGATCCTGATGAATTTGGGCTTGCTTTCAAATGAAAACCAAAAATGATTAGAGACCTGAAGACATTTCTAACATGTTGTTTGCCAGATGTTTCATCTATCAAGGGGAAACTTTGCCAGGCTCAAGTTGGACAGGTATATATCTGAAGGACTGAAAGCAAATGGTGTTAGCAGGCAACTAAGATGAAGAGTAGATGGGCAGGTCAAGAGCAGAAAGCAACCCTAATAAGATGCATAAGACAAAGCACTAAAGTCTAATTCCATGCAATTATTCAGGCCTCCAAGTCTCACTGGATTCAGTTTGATATTTGTCATCTAAATACCTTCATGGTTTCTCAGCAAGAATTGCTTAGCCAACCAACAGCTGATGCATTTGTGTATCAGAGCTGTAGCATGGGTTAACATGCTACAGCCCATGAAGGCTGACAGCATGCTGTCATGGGTCAACCCAGGAGCAGGTTGTGGCTGTGTAAAAAGTCAAAACCAACAGGGCAGGTGGTAGGATTAATGATCAGCAGCTTGATTTTTGTCATTGGTGGCATTGCCTTCTTCTGGCAAGGTATCGTGCTCCTAGTTCAGTATGATGAAATGCAGGCTTCTTCTCAATTGTGAGTTGAATATGTCCCTCTGTAAACGACTCTGGATCCAATCATCCTGAAAAGGATGTTGTGACAAAATATAATTGCCAATTAAGTCCAGCACATAGCAAACAGCCCTGGATCTGAAGCTGTCAAGAGAAATTGCACATATAATCAGAAAGGGCTCTGTGCTGAAGACTCAGTAGAAAGTAGTTAATTGAACATCTACACCTAGTTTGATTAAGGTTTCCTGAAAAGAAGTCAGTGTTGAGTTTTGCACTTGAGTGACACATTCAGAATGTGGTTTGCTCTTTTAGAGCCACAGAATCCCTGAATGATGGGATATACTGAGTTGGAATGGTCACACAATGATCATTCAATCCAACTCCTGACTTTTCCCAGGACCACCCCAAAAATCAGACCTGTGCCTAAGAGTGTTGTCCAAACACTTCTTGAGCTCTGTCAGGCTGGTGCTGTGACCGCTTCCTTGGGGAGCCTGTTCCAGTGCCCAACTACCCTCTGGGTAAAGAACTACTTCTAATATCCAACATAAACCTCCCCTGACACAACTTCAGGCCATTCTCTTGGATCCTGACAGAGGTCACCACAAAGAAAAGACCAGTGTCTGCCCCTCTTCTTCCTCTCATGTAGATGTAGACAGTGATGTATAGTCTTTTACTGGCTAAACAAGCCAAGTGAACTCAGCTGCTTCTTTTATGGCTTCCCCTGTAGACCCTTCACCACCTTGATGACCCTCCTTTGGATGCCTCTAATAGCTTTATATCTTTCTTTTACTGTGGCACCCAGCACTACACACAGGGCTCGAGGTGAGGCTGCCCCAGTGCAGAGCAGAGTGGGACAGCCACGTCACTTTGACTGGCCAGTTGCTCCTCACAATGCTGTTAGGTGATGGAGCACTGACACTTCACAGAGGTAAAATTTCTGCTGGCAGTGGAAGATCACTAACCAGAATGATTTGTGACACTAATTTAGTTGACTGACAATGTTACTTAGAGCAGTTCTCAGCTGCCCTGGCTGTTAAGGAGGTGTATGTTAGTAAGGAAACAGCAGAACTTGACCTAGGTTGTTAGTATGTACTACAAGGATCAGATGTGATACTTTATCTGCAGAAAAGACGATAGGCAGTTCTTTCTAGGTTCTGATTTCTACACTTTATTGACTTGAAATTTATTTATAATCTGGTAACAGCCAGGCAGGGAATATCCTGCTTTCCAACAGAGCTCTGAAGAATTTCAGTAACAATGGGATGACACTAAGTTACCAAGTCCTCATTTCCATTCTGTTGGCCTGCTTATTGTCTTATGACTGCAGTTGACAGTTCTTTCTCTTTAACAAACCTTTTAGAAATACACCACGAAGTCATTTCTCTCATTTTTTGCCACAGGTTTTGGTCCTGCTTACTGCATCACCCACCTAGTGTTAAATATTTTATTTCTTTGCTGCCAGGTAAGAGGTTGTAGGATGGACATTTGAGGATTCTATGGTGCCTTTATCTGGACGTCTTGTACTTGTTTATTCTCCCAATCATTTTCTTCTCCTATTTTTTCTCCTTCCCACTGCTCAATGTGATATTGTATTGGAAATAAGGGAGAGAGGGAGGTTGCAGATATGAATTTGTTAGTGTAATTTAAACCAAAGGTTGGTATCTAGGAAGTAGGTATATTGAAAAGATTTTTTCCAGTAAGTTCTAGTGGGGTGGTGTGTTATGAACCAAACAGAAGCTGTGAGATGGACACATAGTGTAATTCCAGAAAATGTATTTTATACAGTCCTTTCCCTCTACCATTATTTTTTTTTTGTCCTTAGACTTGATCAGGCACTTAAAAAGTTTATAACATCCACAATGCAAAACCACAATCATGTATTTTGCACAGACTTTTCATGGGGCCTTGAAATAGCTTTATACAAGAAAACTGAACCATACTATGGAGTGAGTTATATGATAAAATAGAAAACAAGCATTTGGTGCAGGGATGAATAGAGCTGAGGTTACAGTGAAATACAGTATGCACTTTCCAGAAGGAATAGAATTTTAAAATAAAAAGAAAGGATGGAAACATTATGTTTTCCTCTGCAGTAATGTAGTTTGGTTGTTGAAGATTCTGGGTAATTAGGTAAACTGTAAATTATGTGTTGTTTTAAGCCAATAGATAAGTCAAATACATATTTCCAAAGCATATCTTTCTCATAGTGCTGTTTATGTTACTAGTGTTGCAGGAAGAAAAAGGCAACCACCCCCTGCTAAAGACCCTTAAAATATTGGTCAGTTGTATTTTAAAGTTATTTGCTTACTTGTTAATGAATAAAAGAGTAATGGAACTCCCTCTTTCTCACCAAAACCAAATTACTCCACTGTAATCCTTCACCTTCTTCACTGCATTAGCTGTACAAGCCTTAAAGCAAACAAATGTCTCCTGGACTCAAGACCCCATAGGTCTCATTTATTTTGTGAAGCCCCTGGAGGAGCACTGAGCTGGGGGCACTAAGCATGCTGCAGGGGTCCTTCAGGCTGTTTTTTCTTACGTTCAAAGGTTGTCAGAATAGCATGCAAGACAATGTGGGAGTGCCAGTTTGAGTGAAAAGAGCCACGGCTTTGTGTTGCAAAGGGAGAGGCAGATGGCTGGGGGACAAGACTGTGAAGATTTTTACACCACAATTGATAAGTGTTTAGAAGGTCTGTGCCCACATGGAGGGCACTTGTGTCATTACAAAGGAGAGCCACTTGTCTTTCCCAGAAGGAAGTGCAGAGATGAGTCTAGCAGAACTCACTGTGGATGCAGGCACAAGTATTCATTCTGCAGACTCACTTCTCAGGGCTGAAAACAATATTGTGAGTAAAAAAGCTCCAGCACAGGTAAAATATAAAGACAGTGCTGAGAAATTGCTGTTCAGTTGGGTGATTTACTGTATTATTCGCACAGGAACAGGCAACAAACCATCATGAACCGAACTTTCAGAAAAACAGATTACACTAAATTGTTCTTTATAAGGATGGGACTAATATTCCCCATGTGTTTGATTTATACACCGGTAACTGAAACTTTATTAAAGGAAATACTGATAAAAAAGGAGGAAGAATTCTTGTAGAATATCAGCCAAAGCATTTATGTTAGAGAGCTCTCCAGGGAATGGAGTGGCTTTGCACAGGTATGATAGAAAAGTTCATGCCTAGAAAGTATTTTTCAGGACTTTGCTGCTCTCAGTGACTTGTATAGGGTGCAACAACGAAAATTTGTGATCAGCCTATTCCTTACCCAAACACTTTCCTGTCCTTTCTTTCTGACTCACTGTTGGAGAAACCTGGCCAGCTCCTGCTGCCTTCCTGAGAGCTTTCCTGTCTGGGTGGCATCCCCCCTGCCTCTTCACTGAAGCACTGAGCCTGCAGGCAGCTCCTCAGCACAGTAAATGCTGCTGGGCTTTGGCTGTTGGGATGAGCCAGCCAGTCAGCCTTAGCAACTGCTTTAGGATCAATTCAGAAATCCTGCCAGTATATGATGTCCATCCAAATTTTGTTTCCATTCCTGCTGTTCTAATGAAAATTTGGCCTGGAATCTATAGGGAATATATTCTCTACATATGAAAAAAAACCAACTGTTAGTTAAATATATATCATAACTGAATAATCACAATTCAGAAAACAATCCTACTAACCACAGTTATATTGATGCTTAGGGGTCATGATAACACAGAAATAGCCTCACACACTCAGAACATTTGTAAGAAATAACCTTTAACTAATACCTGTCCCAGAGAAGGGGTTGAGGGTGCTCAAAGACTTGGGGTGGGGGCAGACCTGAGACAGCAGATCCCAAATAACCCGAGGGATACTCAATACTGTAAGGCATCATACTCAGCAAGAAGCTAAGGAGGTGGTTGCCCAGGGACCACTGCTTGGGGATTATTTATTTCAGTTAATAAATTCTTCTTGTCTCAACCCATACGTTTACTTGCTTTTACTCTTCCAATTTTGTTCCCTTTATCCTGCTTGGGGACAGGGAATAAGCAAAAAGCTGTGTGGTGCCGAGTTGGTGGCTGGGGTTAAGCCATAACATGAGCTTCTGCACTGTAAGTACTTTGACTTGAGAGCTGCAGATATATAACACTTTGGGGTAATGATCTGTCTGTCATGGATCACAGTCAACCATTCTATTTTTGAAGTGAAAAATGAAGTGCAATTGAAAAGATTTGTTTTTCCTTCCAACTCATTTGTACCTCTCCTATTCAGATTATAGGATTTCAATAGCGAGCTGGGAAATATGTTCCTGCAGCTACAGTGTCACACTGAAATAGTGTCCTCTTGATAAGGTTTATTTGCTCACTATTGAGTGGTGTGAGGCTTTTTTATTAAATCAGAATTAGAGCAGTGGCTGTCTCCTACAATATCATAGATACAGCTGAAATTTAGAGGAACCCCCATGTAAGATGAATCCTTAATGACCTTTCCTGTCACACCCTAGCTGTGGGAAGCATTATACATGACAACACATGGAAGGTGCAAGACAAAAGTTACAGGAAACTTTAAAAGGAAGGAGACAAAGCAGGGGAGGAAATATAAATTCATTTTCCTTTTTGTGGAAAAGAAAAAGAGTGTTGTGTCCTATTGTGGGTAATGTATACTACCCACCAGTGGTTCTCACAGGCTTTTTTAGAGGTTTTGTCATTTCAAGCATGTGCCAAGAATTGAAATCTGGCTCCAGATGAAGGTGCCTCAGTTTGGGGGCTTCAGTACATTTCTGCAAAGTCTGACACCTCCCTGTGTGGATGGTGGGAAGGACATATGTCCCATGGAACATACCACCTTGAACATCAAAGACCATGAGACCATGAGACCACCCCAAAGTATCTCAAGAGAGCAGAAGGCACAAGACAGTGGTCCTGATCATCTCCTACAGCAGGTGGCTCTTTGTTGTCCCAGTCCCTCCCTTCACCATTTGCAAAGGACTTTCTGGAGACAAGGCTAGAGGAAAATACAACAGATGTGCCAGTACTTACCTTCTACACCTTTCCCTGGTTTTATTCTTTTGTACCACTCACCTGTAGCAATGCAACACGAAGAGATGCTACAGTGTTGAAAATATAGCTTCTGATATAATAAGATTTTAATAACATCATTTATTAAAACATAGACCAGACTGTGAGAGAATAATCAATATAGATCCAATAGTTTCTCTTGATTAGCAGGGGCTAGCAAGTAATGGAAATTATTTACAAACCTCTTTTTCAAAAACATATACTTTTTTGTTTTGCTTTATTCTTTTCTTGGCATTGATAAGAATATTCTCAGCAGAGTAGAAATTGATGTAATAAATGACTACACACAATATTCTGTCAAATGCACAATGTAACAAACTGCAGGAAATAGAGGACATTCTTCTTTCACCTATAGTAATTTTAGGAGTTGCTTGTAACTATAACAGACACTAGATTTTCAGGGAGAAATGAGATTTTCATTTTCATGGTGCCTCTAATTTCTAGAGCTAAGCTTTTCATATTTTTTCTCAGCATTTGTTTTAAATATAGAGCATTTAATGATAGCTCGAAAAATTGTATTTGCTTTTAGATGATTTATTTATTTATGAATTATTTGATAAGTTCCACAAAAAAGACAGCATATACTTTTATTACCCATATTAAGTATGCTCAGACTGTACTAAGCAATTCATAAAATATACAATATATCTTATATGACTGCAGTAATTCACAAAGCCATTGCAAGTTTCCCAGAAATTTAAGGGCATGGGGAAAACCAGACTGTCTTGAGCAAACTCCATAACCAGGATGTTCAAACTGATGAGTTTAAATACGAGGGAGGCTTAAATTCAGAGAGACGACGTGATGGAATAGCTTGTTACTTTACTTCGCTTTCTTATTTTGGTATATTTTTATATGTCTGGTTTCCATCAGCAATAAAACATGTCCTTCTCATGCTGTTGATGAGATTCTACTGACAGAGAGATGCAGGGACGAATTCAACTACTTTTGTAAGTTGAGTCTTTTCTCAGTTTGAAGGAGAAAATTGTTTTAAACTGAACTTGTGCTGTTGATCTGGTACAAAATCTAAACTTGAGAACTGGGATCTTGGGCTCTGATTCCCCACAAAACAGAGCACTTGCATTTGATATTCATTTCCATGAGATCTATTGGTATGCAGAACTTCACAGAATCACAGAAGAGTTGGGTTGAAAGAGACCATAATAAACCATCTAATCCTGCTCCTGAGGCGGAGTCACCTTGAGCAGGTGACACAGGAACATGTCAGGCAGATCCTGAGCATCTCCAGAGGGGGAGACACCACCACCTCCCTGGGCAGCCTCATCCAGTGCTCTGCCACCCTCAGTGTTAATAAGTTCTTCCTCGTGTGGAGGTGAAACTTCTTGTGTTTTAGTTTTTGGCTTTAGAAGGTCAGCCCCCAGCCTGTGCTGGTACTTGGGGGTTTTCCTCCCCAGGTGCAGGACCCTACACTTGCACTTGTTGAACCTCATTAGGTTTCTCTCTGCCCAACTTTCCAGCCAGTCAAGGTCCCACTGAATGGCAGCACAGCCTTCAGGTGTACCAGCCATTCCCCTCAGTTTAGAGTCATCAGCAGACTTGATGGGGGTACATCCCATCCCTTCATCCAGGGATATTCTTATTTCTAACAGCTATTTCTCATCATTCAAACTAACCCTCATGGCGGTCACTGTGGTCATATTAGTTTCAGAAATTCCTGGGATGTTTTCCCTTGTGCAGAACCTGCTAATTTCTTGCAGCCTGCCCAATTGCTGTAACTAGGGCAGAGAAAAACATACGCACCCCTATTGCCTGCAAATGTTAATGCTGAAGTGTGGCACCAATCTTTATACTGTATAAGCAATCCCTGCTCTTCCATTGTGAAAGTCACTTCCCATGAAAACCTGAGTTTGCTGCTGCACTGAGAATTACTATTACTGCAGGAGATGTGTTGCTGAAGAAGAACTCTTGTCTCCTTCACTCTCAGCTCTGAGCTAAGATACTGAGTCTTCTGAAGTCTGCTTCCATTTTGAAATGTATTTTATTGTCTTTCATGTTCACACACTGAGGAGTTAAAAGGGCTTTTTTATGATAGAAAGGCAGCAGAAGTGTGGGAGAGTTCCATAACAAGTAGCCATCACTGAGCAATTAGAGATCCTGAATTTTTTCTCAGGGTCTGAGTTCTTAATACTGAGATCTCAATACTGATTCTGTTAATCTGGGAGGGAAGCGAGTAAAATCAATAAAAGAATCTAGAGAAGCTGACTTTGAGACAGACATTTCTTCACTTACTGCATTGCTGCTTAACACAGCAGCTCAAATAGTGGTATAAACCAGGGTTCTGTAGATGAACTGCAGATAGATGGTAGAGGACTGGGTAATTTGAAGAGTGTAAATGTTTCTTTTGTTCTTGTCTTGGGAGCACAAAACTGCCCATAACCTTGAGGGAATGATTATGGTTGGCATATCTGTCATAGCGTAGAGCATCCAAAACATTAAGGTCAAGATAACAAGAAAACATCACAACCCAGCTAGCCTCACAGTTGATAGATTGTCTAATTATCTCAGTCCTGGGATGAATAAAAACCAGAACTATTCCCAGGAGATCCTTCGTAGGAGCTGGGCTGACAAAGGTTTAGTCATGTATGGCAACACTAGCAAAGATCTAATAAGATTAGTGTGTTAAAGAAAAAAAAGAAACAACAAAACTCTAATGACTACAAAGCCTCTCTCCTCTGTCCTTAGAAACGCTGTGCATTTGTCAGGTACTTAGGATTAGAAGAAGATGGAAGTCTTTATGTACTGCCAGCATTGGTAACTCATCAAATGTGAAGAAAAATGGCTGGTGCCTTTGACAGTTGTTTCTCACAAGTATCCAGGATCTGGGCTGTATGATTACATTCATGGCTCAAAAATAAAAAATGAGATGCTGGAATTAAACTGCCTAATAGGCAGCAGAGATTATGGTGAATTGATGCCATCCAGGCTAGAGATTTCTCAATCAATCACACAGAAAGTAAAGAGACGAAGAGAAAACAATCTGGTGCCCACTAACTGTTACAATGGAAAGTAGCATTAAGTATGCAACTGCCAGAGTGGCTTCATTAAGGAGAAGAACATTTTCTCCAAATTCTGACTCAGGCTGAACCTGGAAATAAAATTTGGAGATAGATTATTTGTTTTAATTTTCTCCTTTGCAGACAGTGACAGAAATGAGAGTGAACAGAAATAATTTTCCCCAATCAGTCTGTCAAAGGTGTTTTCCTTGGGGACCATGATACCTTCTTAGAGTTGCAGTTACACTGCTCTAATTTATACCAGAGTTAAAACATCTGAATTTTGGAAACTTTGGAAATATTGATAGTGTTTATGAGGGACATTTTTCATTTACCACTTCATGTACTGAAGGGACAGAAGGGACAGAAATCCTGCCCACAGATTTTTTGGTAACACATTTCTGTTTTAAATAGTAATGGGCTATGGGCTGGACATATAGGACTCACAGGTCAAGTGATAACCTTCTGAATCTCCCAAGGAAAAGAGAAAATGCAATCTCTGGAGAGGTCTCTGAAATTTGTGACTGTTTCTAGAAATTGTATTTCTTGTATCAGGGGATATAAATGGCAACTAAAACTCCTTCCTTCCCACCTTCTAGGAGAATTTGTACATTTATATGCACCTGGAATAAGAACAACTTGTAAAAGGACCTCTGGAGAAGACATAATTACATAACTCTGCAAAGGACAAAAAATTGTTCTAGAAGAAGAAAAAATAATGTATGGAGATTTTAAGCTAGGAAATTAGTGAAGGGGTTCCATAATAAATTCTGAGGCAAGGGAGAATTATTTCCTGCAGGAAATGAAGAAACACCCTTTCAGATTTCCTGCATCTTAAAGGCAAAAAAGAGAAATAAGAGGTATTATTGGTGTGATGACATTGGAGCTGATGCAAGCACTAATGACTTGAGTATTGTATCACAGGAATACAGGATTGCTTAGGATCATGCTGATAAGATCATCTTTCAGACTACGGAATCATGGAACAAAACATGTTTTGTTACAATTGAGGGTAGATTCTGTTTTGTGTGTTCTGGAGGTGCAGTGACAGAGTTGTGTTCAGGCTTTACTTTGAACTTGTGTTGACTTGGGCCATTTACAGTCAATTGAGCTGTAAGGCTGTCCCTAGACATTTAGACAAAAAAAGAGATAAAAAGACTACCTAAGAGTTGTTGTCTTTATTACATTCTGGCACTGGATGTGCTGGGAGCTGCCCTACCTTTGGCAGCCTTATGTGCACCTAACCTTATCTTTGACCTCACTTTTCCTGGGAGACAGCCCTTTACTTCCTGCAGCAACAGAATCACAACAGCCTCCCCAAGCACAGAACCTCTAAAGAAAGGTGACAAAGGGGTGGAGGGTGACAATTAGTCAGGGTCTTTTGACACAGGGGAACTGGCTAATTTCAAATGTCATTTGTCACAGAGTAGAAACACGTGTAGAGCTGAGATGATAATCCTAAAAAAAAAACCTCTCAGTTATCCTCTCCCAGTTTTCCATATATATCTGTAGAGTGGTCACAGGTGGTCTGTGGAGGGCAGGTTTATTGATATAATTATTCACTTACATCAAGGTCCTCAGTACCTTGTAAGTTCTAAGGGAGAGCAAGGCAGGAAACTTTGCTTTGCACGGAGCATTGTGGCTCTATGCAGCACACAAGGTGATGCTGAAACAATGATTGATACTCTAAACCTCCCCTTCCTCTCCTCATAAATCACAGAATGTTCTTTTGGACCTTAACTATGAAGGTCTACTAACTAATCCTAATTAACCCTAATTTATTATTCTTTTACATTTAAGTTATGAAGATAAGTACAAACCCCATGTGGATACACAAACAGGTATGTGATATCTGCAAACATAATCTTTTTTATTGCAAAGCAAGATAAACTGCACTAAGATTTTATGTGCTGGTTTGTTGTATCTGTTTTGTTTTATCTTCTTTGTTTTCCTTTTAAGGGTGTGGAAGAAAATGCAGCTTATTTCTGTACTGAAATAGCTGAGACCATCAAGACTTCCGCTATGGACAGATTCTGACAGCAAAGAGCTTTTTTTTGTCAGTACTTGTTGCTATTTATGGTTCCCGGGAGGAAAGTGGCAATGTCCATAACAGTGGGGGGAAAAAAAGACAGATAAGTGCATCTAAAGCTATATATACATCTATCCATATATCTATCTCTGCTTTTACCCTTTGTGATCTGCTAGAAAGCACCAGGTGAAGATGGTGTACTTGGAATAGGATTTAGTTGGAGATGTATCCAAATCTCTATGGTAAGTCATCCTGTGGGCTCAGCGCTGCAAACAAGTGGGGCACATTCCCATTTGTCACCTGGGAGTAAATCATGCTTTTAGAGGTCTTTCAACACACAAACATTGTTCTTGAGGTGCCACGAGAGATGTGAAGGGAGATTTGTTCCAGGTTGCTGCCTTATTCCTGTGCCTGTTGCCTTGAGTTAACCATCAATTTACTGGAGTAAAAGCTGCTAAGAAAAGTGACCTAGTAAAACACACAATAGATGGCTTACACAGACACAGTCTGTGCTGAACAAGTGAAATAAAAGAGACTTATTTTTCATAGACAGCTGTGCTTTCTTGTAGATTGCGCTGCACTCAGCAAAGCGGTGTTTATGGAAAGAGTGCACTGCTGGGATTAGATATGCAGGTGCCAAAGGGCCTGCTTTTACTTGGAAACATTTTCTGCTGTATGGAATTACTACAGCCTTAAGCCATACACTTGGTAAACATCTGTCCTCTTCAGATGACCTGGCATCATGAGCAGAGTCTCATTTTGGAGGCTAAAAGTCTTCCCTTTCCTTTAGGGGATTTACTGCTCCTTATGTGTTCCCAGAAGAGGTTTGTCTCTCTTGGCTTAAACATCAAGTGGACAATGCTTGGCAGTTTCCCTGGTGATCTTGTCCTGTATTCATCAAGACTGACGTGATGGCTTACTTTCTCAAACACAGCTAAGAAGCAGCTGACAATAGTGTCATCCTTGCTACCAAACTTCAGTATCTTTGCTAGAGTCTCTGGGATGAAAACACTGAAAGTGCAAAGTGGCAAATAGCTGTAAATAAATATGGGCAGTATCAAGATATGTAGACAGACAAATATTCAATTTTTAAACATGGCAAATGGGTATAATACTCGAAGTCTATTAGCCTACATTGCAAGTCTGTATTTGCCTTGCATTTCTGTTCACTGCCTCCTCCACTTTTTAGTGTACCAAGACCACCCTGATGAAATTCTACCTTCTTCTATCAGGAAGGATAACCTTGCACTTGTGAGATTTCCCTAGGGCTTCTGAATGATTCTCTGGAGCTGCTTAGAGTTCTTTATATTCCTGTCTCCTAATGAGAGATCATTTTTCATAGAAAAAAACCTCTCCTCCTTTTTCTAGTGTGCTTCTAAATGAACAAACCAGGAGTATTTTAAACAGGCAGGCAGAAAAGTATTTTCCATCTGTGTTAACCATGTGTCATTGCTCTGGAGTCTCAGCTTCTTTCTCCCTGCACAAATGCCAGTTGTTCTTAAAGCAATCAGCTTTCTGAAATTTATGTCAACAAATGTGTGTATGCATAAGGATGTGTAAGTGTGCAAATTGCTGTCAATTAGTACTTTTTCTAAAGACGTGGCATTTGCTGGTTGTCCACAGCAGTGAAAGGGAAAAGCTATTTTCACCTTAACTCAGTCATTTTTAGTGACTACAACTATGGATTCAGTATTTCATAATACTTATTTTAAACTTATATTGGGGGTGAAGCTGGCATACAAACAAGAGTGTAATGAATTAGGCATCAGAGAAAATTGGAAAATACAAATAAAGTTAGGTATTTTAGGTGGTGTTTTTCTCCTCTATATAGCTATTACCATTTTGAAGCCATCTGTTTTGTAACTGTGAGCTATTTCTTCAACTTTGCCAACATTAAAATTAATGGTTGAATAATTTTTAAAAACTTGACCTGGTTTAAGACTATTTCCACTTCTTATAATAAAATTTCAGATAATCAGAGGTACCAGATGAAGCAGAAAAACATGCAATAATTTTCTGGACAGGGAAAATATTATGATCCAGCTTTGCAATTTTCTAAATGCTTTATGGCAGAGAGTAAATGTAGCTATGTCTGACTGAGTCATACAGCAGGTACAAGTAATATATACCAGGCTGTGCATTCTTCAGCCAATGCTTTTAAACATACAAGAGCTGTGAATTTTTATATTTCTTTACATTTTTTGGGGTATCAGTTAATTGCTGTGAAACTGCATACATTTCAGAGGTGCTCTGTACCAAACTGAGTTGCTTTGGGGAGACTCTTCAAAAAGGACACATTACCAGAGGAATAAAAATCAATATAGTGCAGCTTTAACCAGCCCTAGGAGTACAGACTTGGGCATGGAGGATGTCAAAAGGACAGGAGAGTCTGAAGCTCTCCCAAAGGGAGGCTGGTGAAAGGTGCTCTCTAACGAAGAAATGTTTCAGCTGCTGGACTATTTTTGGGAACACTGGGATAGAGAAATCATTAAGCTGTCTTAGAGTTTTCTTAGACTTCTGATTTTTTTTTTTTTTTCTTTCTCCTTGGTAAGATCTTTGGTTGCACTGCAGTCCCTGGCAGCCTTTAGAACTGGAGAAAAACAGCACTCTTTCATGTTGACAAAGAAAAGGCAAAAGGAATAAAGGCTTTTTTTTATCCATTTCCTTTATGATGAATGAAGATGGCTCAAAAATTACACATCAAAATTTTTCCTGTTTTGATTTTCTGCATTAGAAATGCATTTGAAATTTATACTTACTTTTTTAAAGGTTGTTGGAATGATTGAACACCAGACATAAAAATGTATGTAGGCGATTAACATCTGTTTGACTGGAACAGTTGGTATAAAAACTTTCTTTGTCAAATGTTCACCAATCCTATCTTTTAAAATGTGGCTAAGAAAATGATCCTGTACTTAATCTTTGAAGCATATATGAATAAGACATAAACTAAAAAATGTCCTGTAAGTAGCTACTGACAGCAGAGAAACCCAAACAATGGCCAATATATGACTTGATATTTTCAAGGGGAAAAACCACCAAAATACTTCAAGCCTTATTTCAATTGCTTTTATACATCATACAAGAACATGAAAGAACCCAAGCATATTTTTCTTATCTTTGCTGGTTACATTTCAAAACTGTTTTTAAACAGGCAGTCAGTGAAGGGGTAAGTAGTTAGGATAATATGTTGTTGTGCACTAAGTGTTATTGCTAGGAAGCAGTTTTGTATCTTGCAAGTGTGCAGATAAGGAAAAAAAATTTTCAGGGGATGATTCTTTATTAAAAATAGTAACCCTCTGATACAATTAGAGCTTTATTTGCTGGTTAAAAACATGGTTAGGAATCCACTCTCTCATTTTGCTGTGCTCTTGATTGAGTTGTACTGCTCAGATTTGCTGATAAGGTCTGTCTTCTTGCTATGCAAAGACACAGGATCTGATTCTGCTTCAGACATTTTCGTACTCAGACACTGTGACACACAACAAGACTTTTAAATAATGCCAGTGTTTTCTATGAGGTCAGTGAAGAGTGTTATTCACAACCCTCTTTATGTCAGGCAGTGGAACAATGCCTCAAATTATATGTATGGTCATATATTTTTGAGAGCCTAGTAGGATTTTTATCCTGATTATTAAACTGTCCTTTCTGCTGAGAGATTCTCCTGAGAAAGGATCAACAGCTCTTGTTTAGATGATGGCAGTAGGTCACTCACTGGGAGCAGCTACACAGGCATGGGGAGGAGGTATGCTGAGAGGTGTGTACTCCCCTGCCTAACATTGCAGCTGTACAGTTCCTGCCTTGTGATGCAGCTGTAATCCTGTCCAGCTTCCACCCCTCCTTCCTCTCTCTCATTCCCACTGGAATTTTTAATTTTTTTTCTGATATTCTGAACATCATTATCACTGGGTAGAACACCTATTGCCTTTTCCATTTTAATTTTATTTTAGGACACCATCACCCAATGGAATAGCCATCTAACTGGTCCATACTTCAGTGACATTCCTTTCAAGCATCATTCCTAAATTATGAAAGCTGCTGCTTAAATAGCATTGCTCACAAGAGCTTGCATTGCATTTTGAACAAAGAAATCACTGGTGGGGCTCTTGCTAGTACCATATCTTTGAGGATGGTATCAGCAATGCTGGCCATAGCTTATGACACTCTTGTTTCTGTAAAGGTAGATGGCAGTCGTGCAACTGTCTCCTTCCTGTCATCAGCAAGAGGCAGCCTCCGTGTGCTGATGTCCTTTCAGCATGTCGGAGCTGCTGGGGCTGAGATCTAACATGCTGTCATGTTGTTCACGGAAAAAAAAGCCTCTTTCTTCCTAGTCAAAGATCTGTATTTACTCTGGGATAAAGCTGCCACCTCCAAAATTGGAGAGGAGGAATTCTGCACCCCTGAGCATGTGGATGCAGATGTGCACTTAAGAATTCAACTTCCAAAGAGTCCTTTCTGTGTCATAGTCCTCCTAAGATATGCCAAATGGCAAAGCACAGACATACTTTTACCTTCCTCCAAAGTATTCTTGTTACCATTTCCTATATCAGAATTCTGGAAAGGAAAAGATGTTTTCCTGCCCATCTTTCTTGATCCTTTCCTCTTTCCTGTTACTTGTCTATGGGCTGATCCAGAGAAAAAAATTGTCACAGCATAAAATCATGTGAGTGGCCTTGCTTCTTTGGAATAAAGCTTCATTTAGCTCAGTAGACCATCTTTAATGGGTGTGTGGGGAAGAACAGAAACTAGGCATGCATCCTTCACTATATGTTCCCAGATTCCAGGTATTCTCCTCTGCCAGGATTCCCTGAGCCTGTTGAGTTTGATCTAGTAGGACTCAATAGATCAAGTGCACCTCCAAGTTTTTGCATTCATTACATATTTTGGTAAGGAATTCCACCAATCAATTCTACCATGTTGCATGAAGAAAGTCTTTATCTTCACTTTTATTGTCTGACTAATTTAATTTTACAGCCTCTAGTTCTTGTGGTGGAGGAGACAGTGAGGGTCTTGTCTGGCCTTCTAGAAGCTCTTTGAATTTTGAAGACCTCAGCTGCCTCTCTTTTCAGTATGTCTCTTTGTCAGCTGAAGAGTCCAGCTTGTCCTTGGAAGTAATTCTGTACCTTGAATTTTCTTTGTGTCTTCCCCTGAGCCTTTTTAAATTCACATATTTTTTGTATGTTTTTCACCCATGGGAACCAAAAGTATCAAGGTGTGGGTACTATCTGACAGGAAATTTTGGCTTTTGTTCTCTGTTCCTTTTCTTATAATTTCTGCTATTTCAGAACTGCCTTCAGTGCTGAACCAGTATTTCCATAGTATTGTGGATCACAATCCCTGCCCTGACTCACCTTTCCTCACTTTCTGTAGAACTTTTGACTGAAATAACTAGGTGTGAAAGCTCCATAGACCATCCCCTTCGGTCTGTATGTGCATCTGTTGCTCCAAGTTCCTGTCAATATGCTTGGATAACTACAAGGAAAAGTCTGTAACCTTATGTCTGCTTTATGTCTTCCCCCACAGAAGCTTTGAGACTAAATAAATGCATATTTTCTTATCAAGTTCTCAGGCACTAAGCAGGCAGAGGACTTTCTGCAGCGTGTGTGGAAGTGGTCTGTCGTGGTTTAAAACCAATAACTAAGAAAATTACTTATTTCTT